>NC_051441.1:4124534-4156238 GCF_001649575.2 Kryptolebias marmoratus | reverse complement strand
TGAATGTCAGTTTAGAAGCTCTCAAAGTTCTCAAATAAAGCACCTTTTGAGAATGTCAGTGTTTGTTGGGAATTATCTTACAAAACTAGGAAGTATTTTTGGTTTATATATTAAAAGTTATGGTTGTTTATTGATTTTAGTAAAAAAAAAAACTCCACGAAATCAGGCATTTTAGCAACAATCACAAAAAATGCCCGCGAAATCCTGGAGGGATTGTCTTATGTATGAAAAATCTTAAGGAGGAAATTGTCATTTAAAGACCAGCGAACGTCTGAGTGTCGCAGCCTTAAATGTTTCTCATGTTGTTGACTTGATTTTCAGTCAGAGTTGGGTCAGATTTAGGCAAACGGTGACTTGGATTAGGGATAAATCACCTCCCTCTCCTGCACGATCTGTCAGAGCTCAGAGTACGCGTTGGGGATGACCCTCATCTACTCCCACGCCGAACTTTTAATCAACATCTGCACCACCGACTGATCGGCAGCCTTTTTCCTGTTTGCCAAAGATGGCGATCTACGGCAGCCTCGTTGAATCAGGTCGACTCCAAACGTTAATGAGTTGTAGACGTGGATCCAGTGGTTCATTCCTGAAGGTTTCAATAAAATGTGTCCAGCGGTTCATGAGTTATTTTGCTAACAGGCAGTTGAACACATCATCGTGTAAAACCAAAACATTTAGACTTAAATGACGCCGAATCCGATAATAAAACCTGGACAGTTAAAGATGCCGTTATTAAAATGCTTCTAAATATGAACTAATAGGTCGCTTTTCAGAACAAAAATGAACCGTAATCGTACAGATCGGTGCCTGTTTTCTGTTTGAAACATTTTTTTTCTACTTGTGTAAAATATTTCAAGCAGGTTTGGAACCTTCCTGGGCGTGGGGAGAAATGTCGTCCTGCTGTTGGGAAATTATAGTTCTCTCGCTGCATTACTCAAGAATTTTTTTTTCTCGAAATCTTGACATTAAAGGCTGATGCGCACCTTCAGCGTGCGTAGGAGGAAACATCCTCCGGCTCCTGAATGCTGTCTCGTTATTTGCAAAAAAAAATTATCGGAGAGGTAACGTGTGAATTTCTTTTTCTCCCCCCCGACTAGAACCTGCGTCTGAAATGTGCGTCAATAAAAGCCCGGAGTTTGGCTCCTTGGTGAGGAAACGAGACGAAGCTGTGATAAAAAACAAACAAACTCTTCAGGTTTTCTGGTTTTTGAGGCTCATCAGTGTCTGCAGGACGTCGAGCCTCTTCAGCCTGCCTGTAAATTTGAATCTTTCCTGGAATAAATGGGCTTGTGGCTCTGCAGCCATCTGTGATTTCACTCCCTCCTTTGTTTCTAAAATAGATCACGCTGCTTCTGCAATGAAAATGTATATTATTAAAAAAAAAAAAAAAACACAAATTTCTTCATTTCTGTCCACTTTCCATCCCCCGGCCCAGTGATGTTCCACCGGGACGCTTCTGACTGACGGCTCGTTGGTCCGTTTCACCCGGATCTCTGATTCCAGTCGACTCGGACTCACCGCCGGTCCAAACTCCACCAGCAAGATTACCATAAAGCTAGAAACATTCATTTGATCGGCGAGAGAGTAAATTATACGATGAAGTGAAAAATAAACCTCGTTTAAGAAGTCTGATGATTATTTTTCTGTGTTTTTTTTAGGGGGGCTTTCACTACGGAGCAGCTGAGCAGCAGATTGCCGCCCAGCTCAGCCAACATGTCAGCAGTTTGAGCTCAAAACGCAGCCAAGAAAAAGCAGCCGACGGCTTCCTGGGGATCACCGAAGGACTGAGGGGGGAAACCGAAACTCTGCGCCGCCGTGGGCAGACGGCCACGGAGCCGCTCGGAAACCAAAGGTCAGTTTTCCACGGAGCGGCTTTTAACCCACACAGCACAGCACTTCAGTCTGCAGCTTCCACGCGTCACCGCAGATTAATGACAGGCCCTCGAACGCACCACGACACAAGACTGATTATAGATTTGAACCTTTTTGTTGAGGAGAAAGTGTCTCTAACAACCAGCTCTCTATGTTTTCGTTTAAAGCCACAGCTCAGGAAAGAAAGAGTCCTGAAGCGATTGTTGACCCTCGGGGGTCCGTTCTTCTGCAGGAGGAAAACCTAAAACCTCCAGGACAGTTTGACGCTCCTGGTTCTGGGGACAGATTATGAGCGATAATATCTTACCTGACCCGGAATAAAAGTTTAATTCTGACCGGGGCTGAGAAGCTAAACGCCGGCTCCTGTTCTGAACCTTTTCCGGAGGAGACTCTGAGCCGGCTCCTTTCTCTGCATCAGCTGGGAAAAACGAGACAGTTTTCACAACCGTTTATAAACCGTTAAAAGTCTGTTCCTGTGTCAGAAACCTGAAGTGACACGAGTGAACGAGGCCTGCAGCTCAACAGCTCCACCACCTCCTCCAAACAGGGACTGCACGGAAACATTTCAGCTCCTCATCCTGTTTTTATGCTCCTCAGCCTCCTGGAAAGCGTTTTTTTTTTGTTTCTGCGGTGACTCACCTGATTTTGTTTGTTTTACGTGGTTTGTGCTCTGGCGGAGCTGCAGTACGGGAGTCTTTGAAGCAAAAGAACAAGGTTAGACCACAGAAGCCCGGAGCTGCGTTTGTTGTTTCCCACAGAGAGGGAGCGTAAAAACAAACGTGAAGCTGCTGGAAACGGTTCGGAGTTTAAATAGTCTTTCAGTCTGAAAAGATGGAAACAACCTTGGCTACTTTTAGGACTCAATTATTTGGATTTTCTTCTAGTTTTAGATGCTGCTTTATGGAAAAATGAAAAAAAAAAATCATTATCATCGACCCGAGTTTTAGATCAAGCCTTGTTAGCCCTCGAAGTGTTTGCTGTGAACGACTCTCAGCTACCGCCACACATAATTACAGCTCGATGTCTGTCAAACTCACCGTGGCGTAGATGGTCACCTCCGGAGGGTTCAGGAGATATTTTACTAACAGCCAAACAGCAGCAGCTCTTAAAGTGTGTTGGGGATGATGATTTTAGCTCGATGAGCGTAAAACTAGCGGAGTTACGGTCGTTGTTGTGCTGTCTAAGGTCAGCTGACGGCGGCCATCTTGATTTGAGTCCAAGAGATAATCAGTTGTAGTTTCATTTAAAGACACGTGATCGTTCTAACAGGACGGCTTCAGTTTGTGTGGAGTTCTGATGGGGGGGGGCTGTTTGGACCGGTTCTGGAAAAGCTCGTCTGTCCGTCTCAGACGTCAACCAAGCGCCTCGTGGTGACTTTCTGCGCCGCCGCCGCCGCCGAGACGATTCAGACCCAACACAGCGGCACCGTTTTCCCGCCTCTTCTTCTGTCCTCCGGAGATGTCCTCGTCCACGCTGACTCAGCATTTACTCCATGTTACTCTTTATTTTATTTTATTTTTCTGTACGTTTTTAACGACTTCATCCAGGAAATGGATGCTGTGACTTTTGTTTTTTATAACTTTGAAAACATTTTATATTTTGTAAATTAAAACACTTTTAAATCTCATCAGTTCCTTTAAAAACCTGAAATCTGCTTCAGCTCCTGACTCCATTTTTAACTTTTCCAACCAATCGGCTAATTTCAGCTTCAGCCTTTTTGGTACCTTTAGCTTTAAGCTACCGTTCTGCTGCTTTAATTTTTTTATCTAACCTTTTACTACTTTTAGCTTTTATCTACCATTCTGCTACTTTTAGCTAGCCTTTTGAAACTTGTAGGTTTTAGCTAAAGTTTTGCCATCTTTGCTACATTTAGCTTTTAGCTCATTTTTTTGGCACCTTTAGCTTTAAGCTGCCATTCTGCTGCTTTAACTTTTAGTTAACCTTTTGCTACTTTTGGTAGTACTTTTACCTTGTAGCTACCATTATGCTACTTTTTTCAAGCTTTTGCTACATTTAGCTGTTAACTAGAATTTTGCAATATTTAGCTTTTAGCTTCCTGTTCTGCTACTTTTAGCTCAGCTTTTGAAAGTTTTAGGTTTTAGCTGAAGTTCTGTCTAAATAACCTTTTGCTACTTTTAGCTTTTAGCCACTGTTCTGCTGCTTTTAGTTACCATTTTAATACTTTTAGCTTGCAGTTTGCTTCTTTTAACTCCCAGTGGTGTGTTTGCCTTCTAGCTACCATTCTGCTGCTTTTAGCTCCCCTTGTGCTACATGTATCTTTTAGCTACATGTAGCTTATAGCTGCTGTTTTGCTTCTTTTAGCTCTACCCCTTCAGTTTCAGCTCTGCTCAAGCTGCGTCTCATTTCTCACCGAGCTCAGCTTTTTCCCAAAACAGACAATTTTTTTTTAATTTAGTCACTTCTTCGGCTGTTTTCTTCCCCATCAGCCGAAGAAGGGCTGCTGCTGGACATCTGAGCTTCTCCACAGCCGAGGAAACTCCAGCTTCCTGTGCCTCAAAGCTCAGAGTCTTTCAGCTGCAGAGGTGAAAGCAGCTGCAGGAGCTGAAAGCAGCTGCAGAGGTGAAAGCAGCTGCAGGAGCTGAAAGCAGCTGCAGGAGCTGAAAGCAGCTGTAGGAGCTGAAAGCAGCTGCAGGAGGTGAAAACAGCTGCAGGAGCTGAAAGCAGCTGCAGGAGCTGAAAGCAGCTGTAGGAGCTGAAAGCAGCTGCAGGAGGTGAAAACAGCTGCAGGAGCTGAAAACAGCTGCAGGAGCTGAAAGCAGCTGCAGGAGCTGAAAGCAGCTGCAGGAGGTGAAAACAGCTGCAGGAGGTGAAAGCAGCTGCAGGAGGTGAAAGCAGCTGCAGAGGCGAAAGCAGCTGCAGGAGCTGAAAGCAGCTGCAGGAGCTGAAAGCAGCTGCAGGAGCTGAAAGCAGCTGCAGGAGGTGAAAGCAGCTGCAGGAGCTGAAAGCAGCTGCAGGAGGTGAAAACAGCTGCAGGAGCTGAAAGCAGCTGCAGGAGCTGAAAGCAGCTGCAGGAGCTGAAAGCAGCTGCAGGAGGTGGGAGCTCGCAGCTGAACTTCTGCTCCTTACCTTGATGAGCTTGCAGCGGATCTGCGCAGACACCATGTGGCTGTTGCGCAGGTTGCCCACCCGGAACATCAGGCACAGCTTCCCGTCTCGCTGGGAAATCACGGCGTCCTGACTGAACATGAGCGTCTCCGCGCGCTTCTTGGGCTGCGACATCTTGATGAACATGCAGCCGATGAGGAAGGCGTCCACGATGGAGCCCAGCAGCGACTGGAAGAGGAAGAGGATGATGCCCTCGGGGCACTTCTCCGTGATGTAGCGGTGGCCGTAGCCGATGGTGGCCTCGGTCTCGATGAAGAAGAGGAAGGCGGAGGGGAAGTTGTAGACGTTGGCCACGCAGGGGGTGTAGGACGAGTTGTGTCCGTGGTTCAGATCCCCCCGGATGTAGGCGATGATCCACCACATGGATGCCATGACGAGCCACGCGATGGTGTAGGTGAGGATGAAGATGAGCAGGTTCCAGCGCCACTTCAGGTCCACCAGGGTGGTGAAGAGGTCCGACAGGTACCTGCTGGTCTCCCCGCCCAGGTTCCCGTGCTGCACGTTGCAGCGGCCGTTCTTATCCACGAAGCGCTGCCGTTTCTTCTTCGCTGGAGCCGAGAAGGTGGTCGCCCGGTTCGTGTTGACCACCTGGTAGTCCTCCCCGAATTTCCTGCGGAGTGCCGCCATGTCAGCCCGCGTGGTGTAACAAAAACAAAACAAAAAATAACAATAAAATAGTCGGTTTAATCCATGTTTTGTTGCGCGTCTGCCTCCAAAACTCCGGCTACCTGCAGTGCGTAAAATGCGCCATGGTCACTTCAGCGCGCGCCGCGAACCCCGAGACCCACTGGGGACAAAATCACTCATGTTTCTACACTTCTAAAGCCCAGCACGTGTCCTCATATTTAAAAAAATAATAAAAATCCCAAGTTGGTCCGGTTCTTCTACATGCCAGTGGCGGATCTGAGCGCCTCCCCGCGCGCGCGCGCGCTCCGCTCAGCCTCCTCTTCCTCTCCGAGCGGCGCAGGAACCATTCAGCTTCTGCCGGGATGTTCAGGATGAAGAGGGAGATGTAGAGAGAGAGAGAGAGGGGGGTGGGAGTTACACAAGAGGAGACAGAAGGAGGTGGGCAGTTTGACTCCTCATCTGTGCGGAGTTCAGCCGGTCACTCACAGCCGCGTGGGACTTCATCCTGTCCACAGCCGCGAGACGCCTCATTTATCCGCGTGTTCCTGACGGGAGCACCTTCTTCTCATCACAGCTCGTTCTCTTATATGAAACAACACAAATATTGTAAACATTTAGGCTTTTGGAGGAGCTTAAAAGATGAACGGCGCCACCTACTGGATGGAGCTAAACTACAGCTGCTGCTCGGAACTTCACAGCGCCTGTTTCAATCCTGAATGTTTGTTTTTTGTGCTGTTTCTTTAAATACATCTAGTTGCATCAGATTCGCCTCTTTTCCCTGAAGTTTTGTGGAAAACGTCTCGTGCCTCTTTTTTCCCCCAACAACGAAGAAAGAAGCACGAGTTTCAGTTTGGATCTGTTAATCAATTTCCAGTAACACCTGTGACTGAACTCAACCTCCATTCATCCATCTTCTACCACTTCTCCGTGGTCGGGTCGCTCCGGGGGGATCCTGAGGCGTTCCCAGACCAGAGAGCAGACAGTTCTGGGTCTCTTCAGGAACCTCCAAGGACAAACACCAGGAGCATCAGAGTTCCTCGCCCCGAAAAGGGAAACCGGGGCACCCTCCCCGAAGGTGGTCGAGCCTTGGCTCCTGGGGCTCAGCTGCAGAGGAGACAGGATGAAAATCCATGTGGGCTCCGGCCTGCACCACCGTGGAGGTCCCCGACCTCGTGGATTCACTGAACTTCACCTCTGCCGTTTTGTTTAATCTTACTTTGGTTGAAACTAAAAGAAAGCAGGAAATGTGGACCCTCTTCGGACCTAAAATGACTATTTTGGGACCATCTGTCGCATTTGGAGGTCGGATGGTTGGACCTGAGATGCAGGCAGACTCCAAGGGCTCCAAGAGAAAAAACTAATTTATTTTAAATAAACAAACAAAAACAAAAGATTGACATGGCAGCGACAGAAACTAAACAACAAAAACCAAAAGTTGTGGGGAACATGAAAAGTAACCAGACGGCAAAAATGAACCAGTGAGGAAGTGAAGAACATGAACAGGCGTTAAAGGCAGGTGGTAAATTTGGGGAGGTGATCACTAACTGGGGACAGGTGGAGATGGGCGTGACGGGTGAATAATGACAGGAACAGGAAGTGTTCAGGAGCGGATTACACAACAAAACACAGATCACACACCGCCAAAATAAAACCAGAAACACAAGAACTTGTTAAACTGAACCAGAAAGAAAACAGAACTACAGTAGAAACAATAAACCCAAATCCTGACACCAGCGCAGAAGAAGGTGAAACCAGCTTCCGGCTCGACCTTTGACCCTTTGGGTTAGGGTCCTTAACTCTCAGCTAAAATCTGAACGATTCCTCCATCGTGTTTTTAATGTAAAGAGCAGCTGAAGGGATGTTTTGTTCACGCCACATGAAACTCAAACGTGCGCTCGTGTTCGGAGGTTTTAACAAGAAGGCCGGCCGTGACTTTTAATTCTGAACAGACTCGAAGCTGATGCAACGTGCAAGTAATCCCGTCTTTGTCGTTCGGTTTTAGTGCGTTTGAAGTCTAATGAATTATACAGAAAGCTTCTTTCATTTTAACTTTCAGCTGCAGAAGAGAGGATCAAACAAGCGGACGGTTTGTGGACGGGTTTTAACGCCACCGCGTCTACATTTCTGTTTCCTTCATCAGTCCTCTGGCTCTTACTGAGAAGCTCTGTTGGGTTTATCAGGACTTACTTATTTAGCCTTCCTGTACATTTAGTTTAGTTTAGTTTATCTTAGCTCATACTGTTAGATCTCTGGCTCTTCAGGACTTACAGTGAAGTCAGTCGGCGGCAGAAAGTAGCATCCAAACAGGACAGAAGAGGAGCGTCAGAGCTTCAAACGGGCGTCTGTGTGGTTGAATATGTATTTTTCTGTGTGCCGATAAAAACGCCCAACATCTTTCATTGTTGTGAATCACCCTCAGCTGCTGTTAAACCAAATTATAGGTAAATATCTGCAGGTCAGTTGGCTGTGGCAGCCATATTGAATTGTAGATGTTCATCCAGGGTTTTATTTTCCCTGAAAGTTGCATTAAAATCTGCCCTGCGGTTCGTGAGATATGAAAACCTTATTGACCGGCCTTTTTCGCCTTTTGGGTGATAAATATTTATCAGGAAAATAAAAACTGACGAGTTTATTGCAGAAAAACTGTTATTTTTTATCAGCAACACATTCCCGTCAGAGCAGAATGTGTGTGAGAATAAAGGTGAGGCAGATTTACGTGATAAATAAATAAAAATAGATTAAATTTGAGTTTCCTGCTTTCACGTTTCAGATCTGGTGTTTGAGCCGTTTCAGGTGAAGATAATAAACTCACATCAGGCAACAAAAGGTCGTTTTAAATGTTAGGATTTAACTTTTGATTTGACGACAGACGTTTTGCAGATAAACGTTTCCATGAAGCTGCATTTTGACTGCTTATCGGGCAGTTTTATGTTTTTTCAGGACAACCATTTGTGTTTAAAACACCTAAAATATGCACATTTAATGCCGCACATCTGAGAAACTAAAAAACATTTTTGAGAAGTTCTTTCTCCCCGCCTTCAGAGAAGCTCGGCGCCGTACGGCGGCGAACGAAGGAGCTGTGACTCAACCGAACCCGATCGCCTCAGCGTGCAGATCTCCAACAGCTGAGGGGGGACTTGTTTTTCAGCAGAGGGAGCTCGCACACAGCTGTGATCCCCTGAGATGGGAGGATTAGAGCGCAGGCGGCCATCTGTTGTACGAAGACAGAGGGGAGATCACTGAGCCTCGTGGCTCCATGAGACGAGAACGAGGAGCATCGACGTGTTTTTGTGTCGTCAGAGCTGACAGCCGTTTGTTTCATTTCTGAACCCTCTCCTCCAGGCCTCGAGGCTCCGCTGTCCTGGGAGTTTCAGGTTCTTCTGCTCCTGATTCAGACGGTTTAATCACCTCCTCACCAAATCATCAGGTTCTCCAGGAGCACGGCAACAAGTCGTCCATTTAAACCAGGTGTTTTAAAACAAGAACACGTCTAAAACAGGCAGGAGAGCGGCCCTTTATGTGCCCTAAAATAAAATTCTGCTTTTCTGACGTTCTCCCAGTTTCTGTGCAGGTTCCTCAGGTCTACATGGAGTCAACGTCCAACACTGAGGATTCACAACTTCTTCTTTGTCTTTCAGCGGGCGAGTCCTCCTCCTCCTCCATCTAACTCTGTCCTCCAACTCCCTCCATGTCCTCTCTAACTGCATCCAGATGTCTCCTCTTTGTCTCTAACGTCCTTCTGTCCCTCCTCTGCACATGTCCAGACCGTCTCAGTCTCTCTAACTTTATCTCCCAGTCCTCCAACCTGTGCTGTCCCCCTGATGACCTCATTCCTAGTCCTGTCCGTCCTTGTCCCTCCCGAGGAGAACCTCGACATCTTCAGCTCTGCCTTCAGAACACGACTCTACATTCCTCGAAGGAATGCTTGTCACCCGCCTGCCTTCAGGCCAGAGATATAACCTGTAACCAAATCACTCAGTCTGTCAGCGCTCAGAGCAGGTGTTCTGAACGACTCTCAGCTACTACCACACCAAACTTAACCTGTAAAGTTAGAGCCATGTTT
The DNA here is from genome assembly GCF_001649575.2 of Kryptolebias marmoratus. Lineage (NCBI taxonomy): Eukaryota > Metazoa > Chordata > Actinopteri > Cyprinodontiformes > Rivulidae > Kryptolebias > Kryptolebias marmoratus. The sequence continues at coordinate 4,146,550 of NC_051441.1, read as the reverse complement.
GTGCTCAGTAAGGTCGATTAGCTGTGGCAGCCATGTTGAATTGGGCGACCCCAGATGTTAACGAGTTCTGGATGTAGATTCATTGATTACTTTCTGAAGTGTTTCACTTACTTCCACCCTGTGGCTCATGAGATATTTTGCTAACAGACAGAGTTGTGCACTAAGTGTCGCTCGGCGTATGTGTTGTGAATGACTCTCAGCTACTACCACACCAAATTTTATCTCAGCGTCTATAAAACCGACGGAGCATTCAGCGATTAACGTCTGAGAGTTTCATTAAAATCTGTTCACATTTTGTTCAGTTTTCAGTAAAGATTTGTTAAAGCTCGGGTTACGTGTTTGGGATCGCTCTCAGATACCACCACACCAAGCCGTTATCTGCAGAACTGACTGAGTTGTTGACGTGTTTGTGTTCTTAAACATCAGTTAGCTGTGGCGGCCATCTTGAGCTGGATTGATAACGAAATTCAGCCGCAAACTTTCATCCGTTGATCAGTTTTCTGAGTTTTATTTAAATCTAACGCTGGTTCGAGAGATATTTTGCTAACAGACACATGCATACAGAGCCAGGCGATAATGAAGGATGACTCGAGTTTTTTGCACAGTCCAGATAAAACATTTAATCATCTGGAGGTTTGTAATTTATTGGACTATATTGATTTAATAAATGCTTTCTCATCAATATAAAAGACATTGTCAATTAAATTAATTAAATTAATATTATGTTATGTCTAATTTAAATGAAAGGATTCAGATGGAAATGATTTGGGGTTTATTATTATTATGATTATTATAACTGTCTCTGGGGTTTTTACCCAGAATGCACCGCGCCCAGGGAAGATGGAGGAGCCCCGCTGCTGCAGGAGAACAATGTTTGGGCTCTAGATGTCAAAGAGAGCCGCTGACGGGGAGCTACAGCAGCGGGTCATGGTCCCGGACCGGTAAGGACGAACCCGTGCCGTTAATGTCCTGTTCGGATCCGGGCTTAAACCGGGACAAAAATAAATTAAAAAACAAAACAAAAAAAAGAAAGCGCTCCGATTGTTAGCGCCGGCTAGCTGCTAGCGTTAGCTTCGGAGGCTAACGGTTGGGGGGGCGGACGAGCATCATTGTTCGCCGGGAGTTCGTGTGGGTCGGAACCGGGTCTCTCCATCACTTGGATCTACGCAAACAAACGTCCCAAAATAAACAAAAACAAAACCAACAACCCGGATTAGGCCCAGAGGAAAACATGCAACCAGGTTTCGTTTATTTTTAAGCGCAAACTGGCTTCTTCCAGCTCTGCTTCTAATAAGAATAAATATTTATTTTAAACTCCGTGTTGAAGCTAACAAATTGTTTTTTTCCCCTCATGTTGTGGCTGTTTGTTTTGCTCAGATCTTTAAGTGTTTTAGAGGTTTTATCAGCTCAGATCCTGGTCTCTCATTAATTATTGGCTGAACCTGAATCACAAAGGAGGCAAAACTGTTAGCTTGCTGCTAATTTCACAAAAAGATCATCATTTTAATTTATTTCAAAGTGTGGAGAGATGTATGCCACTCTGGGATACAACCCAGAAGACCACAGCTATCTGGGTTTTATTTAAATAAAACTCGTTTTTGTGGTTAATTAAGCTAATTTCTGCTCATGCTTCTTCATCACTTTTTAGTGAATTTCTGCCCTTTCTTGTTTAAAAAACACGTAAAACCTGAATAATGTGCACATATTTCACACACTTAATGGAAAACGGCTCGTTGAGCAGAACCAGAACAGCCAGGTTCGTTAAAAAACCCAAAGTCGATTTGCTTAAATTTTCTTTGAAAATGAAGATTTAGATTGTTTCCCCACAGTTTGCCTCCTCGCTGATCTATAAGTCCTAGTTTCAAAGTGCTATTTACTTATTTAGTCCCATACTTTTAGGTCAATTGACAAGTTTCTGTCAGGAACGGTTCACAACCAGTGTCCAGATTTTAAATTAAACTAAAATTTTGAATCCAAACACCAAACTCTTTGGGTTTAAGCTCAAATCAGAAAGAAAATCTCAGGAAAACGGAAGTAAATTTGCTGAAAAGCCCTGAAAACGTGTTTCTCTGAGGCGTTTCTGCTATAGAAGCATATAAAACTTCGATCGTCTTCTGATGAGAAGGCGTTTTGGTCGAACCTTGTGAATGACGCCATCCTGTGTGATGTGTTAGAGCTCGGATTATGTGTTGGGGATGACTCTCAGCTACTAATACTCCAAATTTTAGCTCATTCTCTGTAATACTATATGGATTATAACCATTTATTTGTTGACTAAGGGTCGATTAGATGCAGCGCTGTTGAATTGGATCAAAATCTGTCCACCGGTTCATGAGATATTTCGCTAACAGACCGACAGAGTCAACTTCAAACCTTACCGTCCAGTTTTGCGTCTGCTGCTGAAAAGAAAAGCTCAGGAAGGTGGAAGTAAATCTGCCGAAATGCACTGAAAATGTGTTTAAAAATAACGCCCGCAGATGTTTCCGAGTGTCCTGATTTAAAGCTATTAAAAGACCGTTTGGTTGGTTTGTTTGTGCTGCAGCTGTGCGAGTGGACAAACAGTCCTCCCTAATGCTGTTTACGCTCGGCGCCAGATAAGCTCGCACAGACGGGATGACAGAGTCTCACAACCTGATCAGGAAAACAAAAACAGATTCAACGCACAGCTTCGTGTCGTCCGGATCGGCCGGCGCCGTGACGTCTGCGGCCCAGAATCACAGAACGTGATCCAGGCAGAGTCCGGTTCTGGTCCAGACTGCAGGTCTTTGTTGACCCACAAACCGTCACTTTAATCCCACTAAGCACCTGGAGGGTGAGCTCCGAGGCCGCGGCTCTGATTCCTGACTTGACTGGGGGTTTTTTGTGTCTTCTTACAGATTTGATTTTAACGAGATGTTTTAAATGCATCGTTCCCGTTTCCTTCTGCCGTTTCAGGACGGAACTGATTTCCACCCGATAGTTTTCCTGCTCGGCCGCCTTTCAGCATGAGCATCATTCAGGACAAGCTAGGGAACGAGTTCCTGCTCTCCAACGGGAACATGGACTCCAACTTCGGAGGCGGGATGATTATGTTCAGCCACCTCCCCCCGGTGACCAGCTTCACCCGGGTGGCGACCCACGCCGTCATGCAGGAGCTCCCGCCGCAAGATCTGATCCTGAAGAAGGAGCGCGAGTCTCCGGACTGCGGCGCGGGCGCGAGCCGGGGGTGCGCCGGGGCGGGGGACTACATTCACGCCCTGGGCATCAAACAGGAGAAGCTGTCGGAGCACGATTACCGCCTGCCGCTCTACCCCGGAGGGCTGATGAAGAGCACGGAGCTGCTGGAGGTGACCGTCGGCGGCAACAACCAGAAACTGCTGGTGCACGACTTCAACGTGGGCATCGTGAGTAGAAGAACACCGAAGTCACGTCTGACTCATGGGTGAACGTCAGAGCGGTTAGTTAGGACATATTTAAGTGGAGAAAGGTTCTCCAAACTTTGCGTTTTCACAAAACAAATTAAAATTAGGTTTGTCATCAGCTGAGAGTCCAACCCAACACGCACGCAAAGCGCCGTTAACGCTGTGAGATGTTTCAGCGTTAAGAGCCGCCGTCATCGGGCGTAACTTTGATCTGAACGCCTGGAATGTCGCCCCTTTCTCAGCTTCAGGTGATCACAGTTTAAAACTCTGACCTGGGAGGCGGTGGGTCCATTTATAAATTCTGCCTGTTTCTTTGCTGCAGCGATCTCTCACAAACACAGACGGACTTTTATAAACACGAAATAAAACTAATTCAGTGATCTGAGATCCTCCCGCCTCTCTGGAAGGTGGTCCTCTACAAAAACTCTGAATAGATTCAAGCGTTATTTCAGGGAAATCAACTTTAAACTGTTTTTGTTGTTGTTGGGGAAAGGAACTCATGTTAACCAAAACAAATATGGCTGACTCTCCTGCTGTCCACTTTAAAAGATAATTAGTTCTGGAACAAAACATCTAGAAAACCTTCCACTTTTTCTTTTTCCCTTTCAGGCTCCTGAAGCTGTCAGATTTATGACTCTTTCTCCTTTTTCTTTTGTCTGTTAATCATCAGCCACACGCACCCAGACATGCTTTTAAAAAAAAACAGAAAACTCTTTTCATTTAGAAATACGTGGCGCTTGTTTTGTCCCAGGAGCTCACATGAAGCCGGAGCAGCTTCTGTGTTGGGGGCAGGAGGGCGACGTCACCCGGCCTCGGCGTGAATGAGGACGTCTCGGCGAGGACACAGCTGTCCCGCTCCAGCTCGCACTCCATTTCAGACATCTTTTGTCCTCATTCATCCGCTCTGCTTAGAACAGCGTGCCGACAGAGGTCAGCGGGGCTAAATATTGAACAGATTGGAATATCTTCACTCTGAGGACAAAACTCTGCTTTTTATAGTTGTCTGGAAACACAGATTATCTCGCTTCATAATTTAGCTTCAGCAAGTTTTGGTCAACTCAAAAAGCCAAAAGCTGATAATAAAAACAGCAGAAAGCACGTTTCTTTTCTCTTCTTGTGTTTTTAACCGCCGGTCGGACCTGAATCTCTTTATTTGGAGTCGACTCTTTTCTTGTTTTCACCCCAAACATTTGAAGCCCGGCAGGTGCACGTCGGTCTCCGTGTGGGTTTGCAGGCAGGAAATGAAAGAAGAGTTTATTAACTCCGGGTCACTTCCAGTGTGTCGGCACGGTGGAGAGGCGTACGGGAGCTCGTAAACGCTGCCCTGCGCCGTTCCGAGCGTTCGGTTTGAGGGATTTCCTGGTTGCGGCACGCTCTCACGGCTCTCCCCCGTCTCCCTTTGTCGTCCCCCGCAGCTGTCGAGTCAGTTAGAGAAAGAGGCCACCGGGAGGAAAGGTCGGAGGTCACTCGGTGATGGACAGGGGGCCAAGCCAAGGAAGAAGAGGAGCGAGGCGAAGGTTTGCGAACTTTTAATTTCACTTCAGGCCGTACCAGAAGGGCGGCTGAACGGATGTTTGTTCTTTAGATAAATAAACTTTAATAATCCCAGCAGCGGTCAATAAAATGCAAATAATGAGACACGAGGACAGAATATGATTAAAACTGAGCAAATAAGACGGATGATTAAAGTAAACAGATGATTGTGTTCTGCTGTCATTAGATTTTCAAAATAAAATCCAGCCTCATATTGAGAAAACTACATTTAACCTGTGTAAACAGAGATTTCTAAGCGTTTCTGTGGGTTGAGAGTGTTTTTTTTAATAAGACGAAGCAGGGGTGAGACGGGCTCACGGTTCTGTGTTCTGCAGCAGTCGGTGATGCTGGATCCGGACGGAGGCAGCGTGTCTCCAGGAAACAAGCCTCACGTCTGCGAACACTGCGCCGCGTCCTTCAGGAGCTCGTACCACCTCCGCAGACACGTCCTCATTCACACAGGTGAGCCTGAAAATCAGCAGCTTTATTTTATTTAGTGTTTTCTGACCGACAGGGACGAACCTTCAGTTCTTTTATCAATCCCTCCAGGATTTCACGGGCATTTTTTGTGATTGTTGCAGCTAAAATGCCTGATTTCGTGGGGCATTTTCTTAAAAGTTGCAATTCTTTTTTTAATAAAATCAATAAAAAACTATAACTTTTAATATATAAAGCACAAATACTTCCTAGTTTTGTAAGATAATTACCAACAAACATTGACATTCTCAAAAGGTGCTTTATTTGAGAACTTTGATAGCTTCTAAACTGACATTCATGACCAGTTCTGGATTGTCCCTGGTCTGCAGCTCTCCTCACATGTTTTGCAGACACAAAGTGTTTGTCGATGCGTTTATGTTCCATGATTACACTGCAGGACGTGCAAAACAGCTGCAGCTGGGGAGGAAACTGGTTTGCTGAAATCTTTGTGGGCAAATGTGAAGCATTAGCGCACATTTTGGCTTCGGTCGCTGCTCCTGCACGCTCCCGGCATTCTGATGTTAACAGGAAGTGACGCCATGTGTCTTCTTCCTGAGTTATTTGGGGTTATTTTGTATTCCACGCTATACAAACCCACAAAGAAGAGACTAGACCGCAGAAACGCTGGCGAATCACTTCAGAAACAATAAATATTGGGTTAAAGTTGCGATTTTGCGGGGTTTGCTTGATTTTGCGTTAATAGTTGCCATCGCAACATCGCCAAATCCTGAAGGGTCTGTTTTACGATAAACTCAGGTCTCCTCATCCACTTTCCTCCTCCTTTTAAAGCACGAGACTCGACAAAAATGAATTTAAATAATAAAATCACTGAAGTCCACATCAGTGCTGCCGTGTTCCAGATCTGCCATTTTATAAAATCTTTGCCTATAATTTGAATCCCTCTCCCCTGCGCTTTTATTTAGGAATAGATTCATATTTTCTTGGTTTGGTCTCTTATTTCCCAGGTGTGAGAGTGTTTAGCTGTTTTTTTGGTAAATGTGTCAGTTCAGTAATCTAGAAAATTGATTTTTTTTCTTTTTTTAGGAGGGAATATAACTCTGAGGTTGTGTGCTGTAGGTCGCATTACGAGTGGCGTGGAGTCTGTTTCACTTTGTTCTTTTCCCAACTTCTTCAGGAACTTTAACTTCACTAATATCGTATAAAATCACTATAAGTTGACTCCAGAAGGCAGGAAACTCACAGCTGCTGGTCAGGCTTGTTACCATTTAAACAATAATGATTTAATTTGTGTTTTGTGTTTTTCTTCCAGGTGAAAGACCCTTCAGGTGCAGTCAGTGCAACATGAGCTTCATTCAGAAATACCTCCTCCAGCGACACGAGAAGATCCATAGCGGTGAGGGGTTTTCTGCGTCTTTATTTCCTTTAAGCGGCAGGCGGCGATTAACCCCGGGTCTTTGCTGTTCTCCTGCAACAGGAGAGAAGCCGTTCTGCTGCGATCAGTGCAACATGCGGTTCATCCAGAAGTACCACATGGAGAGACACAAGAGGACGCACAGCGGCGAGAAGCCGTACAGATGTGAGACCTGCCAGCAGGTCTGTGGAGCCATAAACCCTCGTCGTTAACGGGCTTTTAATGCTGTGTGAACTCACGGTTTGTGTTCTTCTCCAGTATTTTTCGCGGACAGATCGACTTCTGAAGCACAAGAGGACCTGCGGAGAAGCCGTGAAGAAGGGGCTGGATCCCGGGATGGACCTGGGCTGTGCAGACGGGGGACAGGGCAGCTTCGGAATCACTCAGGGAAACGCTGGCAGGAAGAGAGGAAAGTCCAAACATCCTGCGGAGGGAGGGGAGCGCAAGAAAAAGAAGGGAAACGGAGGACAAGCGAGAACGCCGCACATGCACGGAGATTTACCCGGAGGCTACAGCGTCCATGAGTACTCTGTGGAGAACCCAACTGTGTCTTCCTCTACTGAGCCGGGGCCCAGCATGCAACAGTGCCACCAAGCTCCAAAGATGGCCTTCAAGAAGACAAACCGTAAGACCCTGGACAAAGCGGGTCTGGGGCAGAATAAGAGCGGACTGTTGGAGCCAGAAAGCCTCGTCCTCCTGCAGGGCAGCGAGGCGAAGGTGGAGTCCACCAGCAGCAACTACGACGATGCCATGCAGTTCCTGAAGAAGCGCCGCTACCTTCAGGCAGCCAACAATGCAAACGCCTCGGGCCCCGCGGCTCCCGGAGGGGCCGGCAGCGAGTATGATGTCAGTGTTAACATGTCCCTGCAGCCGTCTGACCTTCAGGGTTCCGTTTCCAGCGTCATGGACGGCGACGTTCCTCTCAGCCTCGACAAGTCAGGGATCCCCGACGAGGTTCTGCAGAGCCTCCTCGAACACTACACCCAAAAAGCCGACGGCTTGCACCACGACATTCACTTCGACCTCGGCGAGCAGCACATGGAGCTGAACCCCGGCTCGGCGGTCGGCACCGACGCCCCCAGCCCGTCAGGAGACAAGATGCACGAATACTCCCGCTTCCTGCTGCAGGCTTTGGAGCGCACCAGCCACAGTGCCGCGTTCCTTCCCCCCTTCACCGGCTCCCACCTGGGGAACCTCCTCTACGCCGACAAGAGCATCTACACTACGTCCCCGCTGGACTGCGGCTTCGGCCCGCCCGTGCCAAAGTCCCACTTTGCGATGCTGACGGGCTCGTCCCCACAGCACGGCTTCCACCTGAGCGCCCTGGAGGCCCCCGCGCACCAGCAGCTCACCCCGTCTCAGGAGCTCACCGAGCAGATGGAGAAACGGCACCCCTCCACGCCGCCGGCATCCTACCAGATGAGCCCGTCCGACCCAAGCGCCCAGAAGGACCAGGCGTCGGCGAACCCGCTGGCCTCCTCCAAGCCTTCCTACCAGATCGAGAACTTCGCCCAGGCCTTCGGCTCCCAGTTCAAGTCAGACGGCCACGGCTTGTCGTACGGTGCGGACTCTGGCGGCGGGGTGGAGCACAGGATAAGGACGCCTGCGTCTGATTTCTCAGGGTATAGTAGTTTGTTATCTGACGTTAACGAGCCAGGAAGTACCGGTTCCAAAACACCAACAAGCCAAAGCTACAGATGAGCGCCTGAGAGGGGGAGTCTGGCTTCTTATTTTAATTTCTCTGTGCTACTATTTTATTATTATTATTATTATTATTACTAGTAATGTTGTTTTTAAGTGACATTTCTGTTTCTGCCCACTCTTCCTCCTACAATAAGCCTGCGAGGCGTCCTGCAAATGCAGTTTTTTTACCGTTCGTTAATTTTTTCGGTCATATTTGTGACGTAAAGGTAGTAATCATGAGCTGAAAGTATGGAGTGGGTGCAGGCGAGCACAGGGACGTTTCTTTTCCGGTAGGCTGAGCAATTCAACTTTACACGTGTAAAATAATATTTAAGAAAAAAAACAAAACAAAAAAAAATCAACACGATGGCAGGGAATCGCCCAGAACTGAATGGCAAAAAAAAAAAAAAGATTAAAGATGTTTGTAACAGGTATTACTCAGGAAAAAAAAACCGTGCTGAGAGGAGGAGCTCACGGTGGGCAGTGAGAACTCCTCCTCAGAAGTTTGCAACGACGAAGATGATTTTTCTTCGTGTTTTCTAACTCGTCGACTGAGAGGGACAGAAACAAACAGCTGCCAGCTCGTTCGAACACTGAAAACACTTTTTACTTGGCAATATAGAGATTATGGTACTTTAAATGTCAATGTGAAACTCTGCTTTTCTCCAATAAGGGCCATATAGATGAATATCTATATATATATATATTTATAAAAATATATATTATGTAAAGTCAGTTTTAATCATGGTGAAGATCTGAAGCAGGGATGCACCGACGCCACCGGTTAGCTTTTTAAAATGCTTAAATTAATACAGAGTACTGAAAAATACCATAACACCTCTTAAAATAAGTCTTAAAACCTCAAATTACAAATTTAATTCATTCACAGCTGATTTGTAGGTTAAAAATCTGTTTTTAAGCATTTAATGGTCATTTTTTAGCACAGCGGAGAGACCAGTCCTCCTAATAATGTCTCTAAAAGCTGGAATATAAATAATATTAGAAAACCAATAACTCAGCGGACGGCATTTCTGAAAAAGTCTGTTTTGAAGCGATGGCCTCGTCAACGAGCCGCTCTCACATCCGAAGCTCCGGCTCAGATCTGCATATTCCCGACCCGTGTGCTCAGTCAGAAACTCGCGGTATCGGACCGACACCCGGCTCGGGCGTCGGTGCATCCCTAACTTGAAGCTGCGAGGAGAACGGGCTGAAAGTTGTTGTTTTTAAAGAGCAGAAGCTCTTCCTCAGCCTTTAGGTGTTGCTGTTGGACAGCAGTGGAATGGCCGTCTCTTCTTCTTCTTCCTCTTATTTATGTAGAAGTCTCAGAGTCGCACCTCCAGCTGCTTTCCTCCGCCGTCGGATCGTCTGCGGCGGCGTTTTGCAGATCAGGTCCGAGGGGCGGGAAAACGCCTTTTTTTGTTTTATTTTTGGGGATGGGAGCGTCGTAATGTGAAAAGTTTTCGTCTAACTTTTAAGGGAGGGTTTAGCGTAGCGCAGCGGCGGGGCTTTTTAAAATAAAGTCATATTTAATCGGGGATGATGTAAACGTAATTGAACCCCAACTAGTTTTAGTTGCCTTAGAGGGTCTGCGATTGTATCGACTCCTTCGTGATTCAATGTTTAAAAAGTGGCCGAGCAGGAGTTAGTTCACATTTAGATCTTTGGCTTGTACGTCCCTTTTAGAAACTGGGTGCCTCTTCCTCCGGAGAACAGGTCTAGTAAACGTTAGATGTAACTAAATGTCCGCTTTTTTTAATTTTTCCTGTAAGGGACAACAATAATTGCGCTGTCTTCCGCGGTGAAACGGCTGAAACTCGAGTGCCGGAAACGAATCTTGCTCTGCTGCTCTCCAAAACGAGTCTTCGAACCTCTTTGTGCCCCGAAGTTTCTGCTGCTGTTTAAGCAATCATTAGACGCGGCGGGAGATTTAAAAAAATGCAATGCTGTCATATCAAGAACAACGCGCCGCCATGTTTAGGAGCAAAAACAAGAATTAGCCTCACGTATACCTCATCTCAGAAAACCAGGGACAACGGCGTGAAGGTTTGTATGTTGTGTGTGTAAAGATGTCACCTTTCTGTACGATTATATTTAAACTTTTATAACTTTTATTTTTTTTTTTTTTTCTACATGAAGTTTGTGTGTCTCACGCCAGTCAGTGTTCGGTCCCTTCAGTTCAAACTCTCCACTTTGCAATCACTGTATTTTCTTTTATTTTTTGCTGTTTACAAAAAAAAAAAAGAAAATCCACCAAACACTACATTGAACCTAAACCTGTACAAATATTGTTTCAAAACGACTTTGGTATCACCGCCAAATTTTCATTTTTTGTTCTTTCAGCCTCATTTAACTCTTAGTTTGTTCAACAAATGGAAAAAAAAAGTGACTGAATGAGGACAAAGTAATAAAAACTGCTGTTACCATGAAGTGCTCTGCCTCCGTCGGTTGTTTGAGGTCTAGCTTTTCTCTTCGCTTCGGCCACCAGAGGGCGACGACGCTCCTTTAAAAGAGGTGTTTTGATTTTAAAATCACATGTTGCTTGGTTCTCTTAAACATCCTGCAGTTTGAGTCGATATGAGTCACCGGTCTTTAATCCAGAGGTTTTTGTCTAGTTTTTATTTTTTGAGACATTTTCTCCTCCTGGCTTAAACAGAAAAGACGTGCACTACAACCGGGCTGTGAAAAAGTATTTGTTCACGTTTTAGATCATCTCCTGAGTGAAAACAAAATGCAGTTTTTATTTCATTTATGAAAAGAAAACCATTCCAAACCAACCTGGCCTTGTGTGAAAGTGTAATTATCTCTTAAATCTAGTAACTAGTTGTGCCCTCCTTGGTTAAAACGGCTGAAATCAAGTGTTTGTGTTCAATGGGAATGGGTCTGCCTGTGGTTGTGGAGGATTTTTGCTGGTTTTCCTGCTGCGGAAGCCAAGAGATGAACCGATGGTCAAACCTTCACGGTTCCATCAATCACCGCGAGTCGTCCAGCTCCTGAAGCAGCCCCAGACCATCACACTCCCACCGCCGTGTTTGACTGCTGGTTCTTCTTCTGCAGTCCTGTGTGTGTTTTTAGATGCTAACGGGACGCACACCTTTCAGGAAGTTCCTCTTTAGTCCCGTCAGTCCACAGAAGTCTTGGGGACCGTCGGGGAGTTTGTGGTTCTGGTCTTGGAGTTTTCCCACGGAGGCCATTTTTTTAAACCCTTCGTCTCTTTCCTATTGTTGAACCGTGACCTCTGACCTTAACTGAGGCTCGTGAGGCCTGCAGGGTTCTTTAGGGACCTCCAGGATGAGCCATAGATCTGCTCCTGGAGTGGTTTAGATCAGCCGGCCGATCGTGGGACGGTTCTGTTCCACGGTTTCTCAGTTCGAATCAGTTTAAATGATTTCTTTATTCTACGGCTCTGACAGTAATCAGGCTGGTGAAACTTTCCAAAAAAAAGGTCAATAAATTCCTGATTTAACAAGAAGAATTAGTTTTTCACTCATTCCCAGGTTGGTTTGGACAGCTTCTTCCCCTTCATCAATGAAATCATCCTTAAAACTGCATTTTTTTGTGTAACGTTAAGTCAAATTTATTTATATAGCACTTTTCTGCTTTACATCATGAAAACACGCAACAACAATATAACAAACTAAACTAAAACATGAGCTAAGATCATCTAAATAAGACCAAACTTTTCTAAAACAAGTCGTACTAAAGACAAACTGAGGAAAACCAAACTAAGATATAATAAAAGCTAAAACATAAACTAAACTATAATTTAAAAACTTCAAATAAACTAAACTAAAGGTACTAAGGCTAACTAAGAGTACCAAAGGACAGCTAAAAGTTAAAAATATTTTTAATAAAAGGCAAACTAAAAGTGTCCGTGTATTCAAAAAAATAAAAAATTAGGGAGGGTGCCAGTGACGCCGTTGAGATTAAGGTGAGGAATGCCTTCTGTCCCAGATTAGCCTCCCTGCCGTAGACCTGATAGTGATGGAAAGTTTTATCATGGGAGGGGAGCTGGCACAGATCCGCAGGTGTCCTGGAACTGATGGGCGTGGAGCGTCGAGTTTACATAACATCCAGGAGAATTTTAAGACGGCCAGCCATCCAAGGCTGACTCAGTGGAGCCAGATTGTTTAGGTTCAAGTTGGCCTTAAGAGTCTCACTGGTAAACCTCAGTGGTGAATCCAAACAGTTAAATTAATGTGGTCACTTTCAGTAACTTCTCCAAGGTTGATTCCATTCAGCCAGCGAGTTCTGAGGTCCACAGCTGCATTTTTCTAAACAAACACGACCAAAGTTAGTTCAAACGGTTTTTCCCTGCATTGGATAAGTTATTTATGGGATACTGGGTCAGTTAAAAGGTAAATTTAGCCGTTTAATCATCATCAGTGGTGTATTTAGCAAACCGACAGAGGTCATTTGTTTAGCAAATACTTTCTCCTTCAAACATTAACCCCGAACCGTCAAAACCTGCTTTTCTGAATCGATAAGTATCATCACGGCAGGAAAATACCATCATATTTAGTCGATTAAAGGCGGGAATTCTCCGTTTTTAGACATTTTAGACCTTTGAACTCCATCACACAGCAGTGATTTTTACATATTATGTGTTTCAGCTTCTGTTTGGGGAATTAAAACACTTCCTAAAACTAAAAAGGGAAATAGGCTGCTTTTCCACCGCAGAATTAAACCCGAACGTTTGGTGATTTTTATCATCTTTACTAATTTCTTCCACACCCCAAACCTGCCCGACCACATCCTGTTAATAAATGACCTCTTGTATTTTTCTCGGCGTGACCGTGTCGTGACAAACCTTTACCCTTTTTTTTTTTTTTGATTTAATTTGAAGGTAGAGCTTTCGGTACATCATTATGAGTCAGTTTTTTGATAAGTCGACCTCGAGCGGACGCCGTAAAGTTTAAAGGCGTAACCAGGCGACGGCTTCTTGTCGTTGGGACAAAGGGGTTGTTTTTAGTTGCTTTTATAAAACGGTGTCTGAACGCCTCTCCTGGACCCTAAAAACAGAAACGGGGCCAACCCGGCGTGTCGGCTTTTGTGTTTTCCGGCGTCTGGGCCTTTGTTGACTCTGGCTGCTGGGCGCAAGAGTGACGCGAATGATGTCCTTATCTCCAGCGCTGGTAAATGGCGTATTGGGCTGTGTGCACAGTGAGATAGCAAATAGGGAAAAACGGCAATAAAGGGAAGGAGCAAGCTTTGATGATGTTGAAATACGAGTTAAAGGTTAGTGTCAATTTGATTAAAGGATGCAAATTATTTTTTTCCCCGACTCATTTCAGCTTCATGTCCAGAAGCTGAATCATCATGATTCTCCAGCACCTTATGGATTTAGGCTAAAATACCCCAACTTTATTCAGAACAACTGTCTGAATAAACTCCAACTTTAATAAATCCCAATGATATGTTCTGGTTCCGTTTACCTCTCTCTCATTTATACTCACGACTACCTGACTGCTTTTTGTATTTTCCGTAATAATTTTAAAACTAAATGGCACTCTTTGTTTTTTAGAAAATGCCAAAAGAAGAAGCAGAAGATCTTTAAATAACAAAAACATCCCATGTGTAATTCAACTCATTAAACTGAACATATTTTACATAATTTAAATTAAACGGTGTAAATAAATTCATGTAACTTGCATAGATTGAACTAATACCAGTATTTTTTTTGTAATTTACAGTTAATTTAGGCATAAATAAATACTTTGTGTGGTTTAGAAATCAAATTAGTAGAAATATGTGGTAAGGGTTTGAAATTTTCTACATTTTTTTAGCCTTTGTTATAAAAATATGTTTCTTCAATTTGAACACATCAGCCTATGTTAGTTAAGTATATATTTATTAATATCAGGTAACAATTAACTGATTTAACTAGCTGTCAGTTGATATTAGCTACCAGACAATCATTGACTAGCTAGCCTATATTCACCAATCTATTGGATCTCTAGCTAGTGAGCTAACCCTGATTTATTAGCTAATATTGACCATTCTAAATCAATTGATAGCTAGCTAACTCGCTAGCTAGCTCGAACAGCAAAGCTAAAACAGTATTAGCCATCCAATAGTGATTGTTACTAAATGTTCCTAATGTTGATTGACTGTTAGCTAAATCAGTTGATCGCTACCTAGCTTGCTAATATAGTTAGCTACCTAGTTGGCTTATATAATGATATGGTATTAAAGTATTACTTTTTATTTCCATTATAGGACAGTTACCGTAATAGTTAATTACATTATGGTATTACTAGTGTTATTATTACATTAGCTAGCAGGCTAGCTAGCCAACATCATTGATTACCTAATATTGATTGACTGGAAGATAAATCAACTGATCGCTAACTAGCTAGCTAATATAATTAGCTACCTAGTTGGCTAATATAGTATTATGATGTTAAAGTAGTACTCTTTATTTCCAATATAGCATTATTAGCTAAGGAGTTAATAACATTATGGTATTACCACCGTTAATATTATATTAGCTAGCATGCTAGTAGCCAATACTGATTGTTAGCTCATATTGATTGACCATTAGCTAAATCAGTTGATCACTAACTAGCTAGCTACTTAGTTAGATAATATGGTATTAAAGTTTTACCATTTATTTCTGTTATAGCATTATTAGCTAGGTAGTTAAAGTAATATGGTATTACTACCATATTGTTATATTAGCTAGCAGGCTAGCTAGCCATTGTTGATTGACCGTTAGCAAAATCAGTTAATAACTAGATACTTAGTTAGCTAATTAGTTGATTAATATGGTGTTATGTTATAACAGTCGATGTTTATTTCTCTTATAGCATTTTTAGCTAAGTAGGTAATAGTATTAGGGTATTACTACTGTTATTACTATATTAGTTAAAAGGCAGGCTTGCTAGCTATTTCTGTTTTGTGCTAACTTTAGAGCTACATAACTAGCTATGTTTTAATTTTTTAGCATAAATGAATTGACATTTTGTGAATTTGAATAAAAAAGACATTTCTTTACACTTTTATGGTAAATTAAGGCTGTAGAATAAACAATGAATAGTTGTAAAATTACTAGAAAAACATTAAATTATAAAAAAAACAGTATTTTTTGTACATGAAGAATATCTTTGTCAGCTTTTAGCCTGTCTCAACCGTTGACTACTTGAGATAAGATTAATTAGTACAGAAACTGGATGGATGGATATTTTTAACCTGCTTTACTTTCATTTTTGAAACAAAACGTACGGGCTCCAAGAAAAGCTGGTGTGGGTGAATGTGTGTTAGACCTAAACAGGGTCATAAACCATTAAACCATGCAGGCGGTTAAAAATTGACATTTTTTTAATGCTTTTGGGTGTTTTCTAAACTCAGGATACCACTGAGAAGTTTTCTAACGGAGAAAAATAAAATAAAATAATGGGAAATAAATGCCCTTGTACATTTTTAACAGGGTGAAAGTTTTTTCTCCCAGATTCCAGGCGTGAAATGAGACAATTGTGTCAACACTGGGGCGTTCTTGGTGAAAAGCAGCACGAAGTATTGAAATATGTTGCAATGTCTGCAATTATTTGCATGAGATAAGGGTGAGGTCAGCAAGATGTGCTTATGTGTTTAAATTCTATTTGTTATGTCTTTGACAAACGGTTGTACCAGAACAGAACCATAAAAACTGCCACGGGGAATGTGGGGAGGCACAGCGTTTTGCCTGGTGAAATATTTCAGATGAACACATGAAATCGTCGGGTTTCGATGAGGAATGAGGCACTGATGATGCTGATAACAGAAACCACATCTCTGTTAAGAAACAACAGAATCTGTCACACATTCCTTAATAATTTGTCAAGTTTCTGCCAAGTGCAAAGGTTACAGCATTGGTATTTTTATGGGACGTAATCTTTAAAATACACTTTAGAACCAGTGGCAAAAACTTGTTTTGTTGCTTGGAAAGCCGATTTATTGGTCCTGATACTGAAGTCATTTTAACTCACAGTATGTACGATCAATCATACCCAATTATTCTTAGTTTTTGAGAGCTGACAGTGTTTATGTGCTTGTAATGTTCTGACAATGACTTGTAAACGAAAAGGTGGTTAATTATTAACTTTCACTTCTGGAAATTTTGAATCTTTCGTCAGCTGGCTTTTCTGTGAGGACTTCATGTTTGCCTTCAGCTCTTTTTAATTTTTTTTTTCCCGCAATCCAAACACGGAAATGTTGTGTTAATTATTGATTATCGCTGCTGGCAAAACTGGACTTTTTCGGCCCCTTTGGAGCGACAGAAATAACTCAAAGGGATAGTTCAGCTCTTTTAAAGTGGGGCTCAGAATGAAAGAGTCTAAACCAGCGGTGAGGAAAGCAAACGATTTAAGTCATGTAGTTTTATTTTCAGGGTAAAAACGAAGAGATTGACAGAAACGCTTGCTCATTTAAGTTTCAGTTTTCCCGTAAATCATCTGGTGGTTAACAAGAACTGCTTCTCCGACGCCACCCCAGCCGTGGATGTCTGAGATTAGCCGACATCACGGCTGTTTCTGAGTAAGATGCATTCAGAAACTGAAACTGGTTATTATTCTTTTTATTCTTCTGTTATTTCAGAGATGAGAAGGGAATCCTCTAATTCTCCTCCTCTGGATAAATTTTTTTCCAAAGTGACCTGCCGTCACGGCGCAGCTGCAAACTTTTGCTGCAAAGCTAATTAAATTAAATTAAATTTTATGTTAGTTGTAAACTTGCAAGATGAATTATTTAAGGTTATAAAGTCAAAATGACCCCACAGATGAGTGAACAGCGATGACGAGAGGCCGACAAACAAAAGAGATGCGTTTCATTTCACTAATAAAACACTTTACTGCTGATGAACAGAGAAATATCTTTCTTCACGCCTCTGACTGCAGTTTGTCACATATACCTTTTCATTTTCAAAAGAAAGACTTTTGTTGTGAGCTTTCCCAGATCTGATGGCTGTGAAATTACCCGCTGACGTCGCCGTGTGGCAAAACTGAATGCGTGTGCCAACAGGTAAGATATTAACTTGTTATAATCTTTCCCCTGAACCCCACTTTAAAAGATCCGAACTATCCTTTTACTAAGAGTAAACTTGAGCTGATTTTTATATTTAATCTTCTGACGGGAAGCAGAACTAGGCACAGAAGTGCAGCTTTTTATCATTAATCTTAAAGTTATTTAAATCCAAGTTTCTTCCCTCCTCTTCGTCACCACTTCATCTTCCTCAAGTTTTCCGAAGTTTGATGCCATTTAAACAAAAAAATAAATAACCTTTTAGGGCACTTCTGTCCCTTGTCAGGCTTTCGGCTGATTGTGCTTCTTTAATTTGAAGATGCTTCTCGTCCACTTCCAAATGATGTCTTTAATTTAATATGTTCCCGTCATATAAATGTCTATTTATAGATACCAGAGACATATGAAAAGAACAAATAAAGCTAAAACAGGAAAGGATAAAGGGGATAAAAGTTTGCAGCGTTGAGGAGAAAACTTTTAAATCCTTGACTGGTCTGGCAGCCCTTCATCCTGGCAAAACTAAATTAACGTAAATAGTCTAATTTATAAGGCAAAGAGGAAAGGAAGAAGAGTTTATTGTTTTCTTTCTGAGCGAGTCGTGCTTCTGTCTTTTTTTTTAACAGGGAGACTCTTAAAAACTCTCCATACAGCAGCAGAAGAAGCACCGGCCTCACGTTTCACATCCCGCTCTTCTGCATTAGTTACACATGCTTGTCGAAATGCCACAGAGTCAAATTAATTTTAAAGCCGAGGTGACCCCCCTGGATGACGCTCTGACGGGACAGACCTAATAAAAAAACCTGCTGCAGTAAATCTGAGACACAAAAGCCGCTCCATCCTCCACCTCCGGGAAAGGATAAAGAGATAGAAAACGTATAAAATCAAAGAAAACCTCGACCTTGAGCTGCACAGCATTGTTTCAAACATTCTGGGTTGGGTGTACATGCACTCCAAAGTCTTTCCCTGTGTGTCACTTATTGTGAAATTTATTGATTATTAAATACGGCTAAAAGGTGGCGTGGCACGCCAATAAAAAGTGTTAATATTTAGACAGTTTTGTCCATAAAACTATCAACACTTAACAAAGTTTGCTAAAAATAACCCATTTTATTGAGAACAGGATTTGACTAGTATTTAGGATGCACATTGATAAAAGGATTTATGTAATATATTTTATTATATGAGTGTTTTTTTGTGTTGTTTATAGCAATTTTCTTTCCAACTCACTTCCTGTTTTTAAAAACAATCCTGTTTTTTTTTTCTTTTTGGCTTTTAGCTCAGTTTAAGTTGTTGTTTTTTATGATTTTTTTATGATTTCCACAGTTTAAATAGATTTTTTTTTTTGTTTTGAAATATGTGTTTTAAAACAGCGTACAGAGCTTTGTTTGGAAAGTGCGTTTTAAATAAAGTTATATTGTATTGCGCTGTGGGGGGAGGAGTCTGCGCGGCTTCTCGGTACAGTAAGGATGAGCGACAGGAGGCAGCAGCCAATCAGAGGAGGCGCCGAAGCTTTTAAAGCGCTCGCGCTCTGAGCCACCTGTAGCATCCCGGAGGAGACGGCCTCTTCACCGCACCGTTAGACCGAGTCACCCCGCGGCGGCGCACGGAGCTCCACAAGCGGCCGGTCCACCTCCAGAGCCCCGCGAACTCACCTGAAAACATGTTTCTGAAACATCTACACCTCGCCCTTCTCTTCGGGGCTGTCGCCAAAGGTGAGTAAACTTGTTTTTTTGTTTGTTTGTTTTAAGCTAACACCTAAAGTATATTAACTTTAACAGGTTAGCTTAGTTTATATTCACTTAAACAGCTTAAACAACTAAATTAAGTTCTTTATTATTTTAAAAACATCAGGTTTAAAACCTCAAAGTGTAATTTTAACCTGTAACAAGACGTTTTAAGTGCCGTTTATGTCATTAATTGAAGTTTTTGTGTAAAATATTTCATTTTTCTGTGTTCAAAAGGGTCCAAACACACATTTTTTGTCCAAAACATACACAATTATCTATTTTTAAATAACTTTTCAATAAACATCAGTTTTGTTTGTGCTAATAAACAAATATTCCTATGATTAAGCTGAAGATTTTATGATTTTAAAGTCAGTTAAAGGTTGGTACCTAACATATAATGTGTAATTCAATTATTTAAAGGTAATTAAATTTTTATATTAAGGTATATATTATATATATTAATTAGAGGCCCATCTTTCCTTGAAGGAATGCATATCACCTGCCAGAGTTTATCATCTTAAATACAGAAATAAGAGCGCTGAAGTGGTGAAAATGAAAAGGTTACGCCCAATCTGGCGCTCATATTGCGCCCTGCGGATGACTCTCAGCTACTACCACGTCAGCTTTCAGCTCAGCGTCTGCCGCTGTTGATTAGCCGTGGCGGCCTTCTTAAGCCGGACCAGGTCCAATAACTCGCCCTGAGGTTAAAGAGATGTTTTTAAGAGAAGTAACTGTGTTAATAAATGTCTCACTCTGTCAAGAATTAACTGCTCACTGCGTGGACTCGTCATTATTACTAAAACGGACCAAATAAGTTGCACTAAATGACCAAATTAAAGTGCTTTTTGTTAAAAAGGCTGTTATCAGTTACTCTCTGTGCCACAATTGATATATTAACAAATGATTTCAGTCATTAAAGCAGCTTTTTTATTGGTTTTAAGCTCATATTTACAGAAAAACATGTCGCTGTGCCATCCATTTGTTGGGGTTTTCCCATAAATTGTTTGCCGCCTGACTCACCCTCTCCTCTTAAAGTCTGGCCTCTTGACAGCCTGGAGGAGCTGCTTGAAGAACCTCGAGTTCCTCTTCAGCGTTTTTCTTGTTCCTCTGAGCCTCCTTAAAGAGCTCCGCTGCGTTTCTGAGCCCTCGCCCTCCCTGTCAGGAGTTTTCTCCCAACGCCGAAAAGGGCAGAGAGCCGAGGGCGTCGTCTGAGGAAGCGGTAAAGAGACCTCCCGAGCTTCTCTTCCTCCTCGGGGCCTGGTGCCGCGCATCGCCGAGGCCCTCAATATGTCCGCCTCCAAGTGTGTTGCGTCTCGTCGGCCGGTCGTCATGAGCTCACAACCGGAACACGAAAGGCTCGCTGCGGTGTTATCAGGCAGCTGCAGGAAGCTAGAGTCATTTATCACCACCTGAAGGTGAAGGAGATGTTTTTAGTCCCGTTTTGAGACCTTTTCTGGTAGAATCATCTACCTCATCAGGAGCGTTGGACCTTCAGGGGCTTAGGTTTAGGGTAAGGCAGGTAAATACAGACTCAGGTGTGTTCATTTGTCAAATATCTCACGGCTGACCAAGCCCGTTTTAACTAAAGGTGCTCGTCTGCAGCTCGTTAACGTTCGGGGGTCAGCCCAGCTCAAGATGGCCGCCCCAGCTAACTGACGCCGGTCGGTTTAACAGACATGGAGCTAAAACCTGGTGTGGTCGTAGCCGAGAGTCATCTACAACACGCAGGATTATGTAAGATTTCATATAATCTTTACACGGTTTGACCAAAATGACAACAGGAAGTTTGTAGTTTAACTCTGGCTTTAAAGGCGGGGTCCTTCAGAGTGTCTAGACCTTTAATTATTATTATTATTTAATATTTGCTTTGAAATGTCGGAACAAGCCACGTGTTTAGTCTCAGGCAGTAGAAGTATGAATTTTAGGGGAGTTTTTGTTGTTTATGAGGAAACATCGAGCCCAGTTCCTCCTCCTTGTTTACGTGAAACTCTTGATTTCGTTCCGCCGGGCCTGCAGAGCTTCCCCCCATGTCTGCTTATCTTCCGCATTTCAGTCCCGCATTGTCCCTCTTTGTCCACTCTTCATGCACTGTCCCCGTTGCCGTTTGCCTCCTGCCTTCTCCCTCCGCCGTGTCGGCCGCGTCCTGCTGGATTTGACCTGCTCCCGGGGCAGTAAATCCCGTCCTGTAATTGGAAAGCATGTGCTGGCGGAGCTTTAATTGGATATGATATGCGCAGCGAGCTCTTGCTCCAGGAAGCCATCTGTTCCCCCCCCCTGAGTTGCAGCAAAGGAGGCCTGTTCGAAGCCCGAGACGCTGCCTGAACCCGAGGCTGACAGAGTCACGTTAAAGCAAAGAAAACCAGCGTTCTGTAGCAAACAGCTGGAATAACGAGAGCTGCTGTTGGACATCAGATTTATTATAATGCTCTAAATAATCGTCGCTGTCGTCCGTTTGTCGTCATCAAGCCATCAGCAGCAGGAAGACACAGTCCAGGTCCAGATAGATCACGACGATTAATCAACTTTTATTTATAGACGCCCTCGAAAACAGCCGAACGGTGCACAAAGTGCTCCACAACGCAAAAGTTCAGAACAAAAAATGGGACTAGGCACTAAAAGCCAAATAAAAAGGTTTTAAGATTCAATTTGAAAAGGTCCAGATCAGTTAAAGGTGGTTCCACAAAAGGTCCGATCACCCTACCCCAACGACATCAGCCGCCTCCCACTCTCCGTCCGCCATCAGCCGCCTCCCACTGTCTGACCGCCATCAGCCTCCTCCCACTGTCAGACCGCCATCAGCCGCCTCCCACTGTCTGACCGCCATCAGCC
>NC_051441.1:4111187-4122775 GCF_001649575.2 Kryptolebias marmoratus | reverse complement strand
CCGCCATCAGCCGCCTCCCACTGTCCTGATAGGAAACTCCTCGCAGACTGTGTGACATCATCGTAAAGTTCGGGGGTTCCTCCGGTGAAATGTGGGGCTCCAGTTCCCGACAGCATCACTCCAGACCAAAACAAAGAAACATGTTTTCCAACCGGTCGTCTTGTTCCTCTTCTTCTTCTTCTTCCATTTTCCCTGATAAATGCTGCAACAGGAACCTCCTCAGCTGGCCCCGCCTCCTCCTACGCCACCAACCAAGGCGGTAACTCCGCCCACAGGAACTCTAAAAACAAGTCATGAATCAGAAAAATGGACCATTGGAGGGTTTTATCATAGTGTTGAAGTATTTATTCATTTATTTCATTTCCCCTTTAAATACGTAACACTGAAGCGAACGTTTGGACGACAAAAGGTCCTCTCCTTTTGTCCGATTTGACGTTTTAGTTCATTTGTTTTTTAAATATATGATAAATTCCTCCTTAGTTGTCTCTTCTGTCTTTAGTCTCAGGTCACCAACTCTGAGACGTTACATAAAACAAAAAAACGGCTGAATTAGACATTTTCTGCCCACTGCAGCTGACGTCCTTTAGCTCAGTTTCTTAAGCTCTCGTTGTTTAACTGGCAGATTAGCAGTTTAATCCACCGTGTGAGATACGTTTCATGGGGAGGGTCACGCAATTAAACAGGAATACGTAGAAAAGAAACAAAACGCTACATTTAAAAAACGCTTCACTTGAGTTGTTGCACTCCGAAAGCAACAACGACTTCTTCGTTGTTCACCTTTTAGCGACACAGAGACAGAAATCTAAGTTAAAGCTGTCTTTGAATTTGCTGGTGTCGATTAGCTCGTAGATGTTCACCCAGTGATCCCTGATCCGCCCAGTGGTTCATGAGATATTTTGCTAACAGACAGGATTCAAGGTTTTGAGTAAAAATACTTTGAGGTAGTAGTAAATATTCCTCGCCTTTGTTTACATCTAAATTCGGTGGACGGTTACAGAAATTCTCCCGTCAGAGTTCGGAGCCCCTCAGATCGTTTGCGTCTGATCTCAGACTCCGCCTCCGCCACCTCATCAGTGTCAGAATGTAAACAAACGACTCGTAATTGTTGGCAACAGAACCCGACTCTGCTGATTTCGCTCATTTATTTATTACAAATTGCACTTTTAGACTTTAGGTAGAGAACGTCTTTTTATCATCCATACATCCATTCCTTTCTTCCTTCCTGGGTCGCGGGGAGACGGTGTCCCCGGCGGACAGGTCTCAAGTCCATCATAGAGACAAACGAGACAAACAACCAACCAGGGACAATTTAGAGTTACCAATGAACCTGACGTGCGTGATTTTAGTCTGTGGGAGGAAAAACTACGCGTGCTCGGCGCGAACATGTAACTTTTATGATGTGAAGCGACAAAATGAACCACTGCTCTACCGTGACGTCCATAGATGATACAGAAAAAAATGGACAAATCACGTATTTTGACGTCTGCTGTGGTTCAAATGTGTTTCTGAGGAACTGGATCCAAGAGGAACTTGACGAGCAGGTGGAATAAAAATGAAACGGCTGCCAAAGGTCAGCTCCATCTCCGTTTCCACGGCTTCTGTTATCAGGAAGAAGGATTTGAACCTGGTTTGAACTCAGCATCCAGGTTTCGGTGACATCCTCAAAGCCGGACCTTCTGGGGTTTTTAGCGGGCCGACCTTAGACCCACTTGTTCCCCTGCCTGACCCAGTCATCCCTTTTGTGTCTGCAGGAGATTATCCGGCTGTAGGTTAAATCCTTAAAGCCACGGCTCTCAGTTAGACCTGCAGCGTGTGCTTTTAATTACTCCAATGTTTCAGCTTTCAGGACCTTTTCCAGGATCACAGGGAGCTTCCTAACCAGCAGCTGAGAAACGCTCAGAGACGCCAAAGTGTCTGTTTTGTTCCGCGAACATAAAGTCCGAGCGATTATTGAGTTTGTGGTGAAGTGAAGGACAAACCTGTCTGTGCGGGGTTTTGTGTATTTTCATGTAAATGCTTTTGGAGAAGCAGCAGCGAAAGGAGAACCACGATGTTTGTTTTCCTCTCCGCAAACAAACCCTTCTCTGCCGTGACTTTGTCCGCCGCTTCCTCATTTCCGAATGCGGACTCCAGGGTTTTATGATGTAACAAACGGCGTTCTGTCGTGGTTATCTGGGTCATTTACAACCTTCAGAACACCTCGAAGTATCAGGAAGCTGTGCATGATAAAAAGGCTTCAGCTCAAGTTAAAAATACGTCAATGTACAAAACTTATATACCAAAATAAAAACATAAATAAATATAAAATTATAGGTTGTGTTGTAGTTATAATAGCATTAAAAGTTATAGAAATATAGAACCAGAAGTACCAAAAACATGCTGTAATAATAGTAAACAGGTGTGAAAAGCTTGATTGTTAATTAACGTTTTAAAACTACTTGAAGCGCGGTTCTGTGGAAGGCTTGTAAACAAATAACATCCTACCTGCTGCAGATAGCTCTTTGATTATCTCAGCGTGAAGAATTAGTTTAATTCTGACCGGACTGACGAGCTAACGGCTAGTCTGAGCGGAGCCAGGACTCCGGTTACGTCGCCGCCAGTTTGCACGGAAACATCGAGATATTACTGCTGGGCGGGCTACAGCTAGCTGCCGCCGCTGCTCTCTGTGCTTGCAATCACTGCAAATATGACGGCGTAGTGCAGAAATAGTGCTTTGTTTTTGTTATTAAATGATTTAAAGACGTACGAAACACGAAAGAAAACAGCTCATGTGAACTTCTTCGTATTTTATTTGACATTTAAGTTTTTTTAGGACCATAAATTATCAGTTTGGTCAAAATAAAATTCTGTTTTTTCCAAACAGAGAGCGGCTTCAAAAGAGCTGGACTGTCTCTTTAATTAGGAACAACTTGCTTGTAAGGTTAAACATCCCTTTTTTTTAAATCATCTGTTTATATCAGTTTTAATTGGAGCAGCTCCTCCTGTTTTTGCTTTAGGTTTGACAGAAATGTCAAACAGAAGCAGCGTTATTTAAAACTTCTGTTTTAGAAAGAAAACACCTTTTTTTAAATAAATTACTGCAAAAACTATTTGTTTTTGTCTCTCCCTGAAAGCAGAGCAGTCACTAATATGACTCAGAAACCTAAATGTATTTATTTCTTATCAAACTGCCTCCTGAGGCCTGATTGTTTTCTGCTCTAATATTTATATTTAGATTTATTTTTCCTGACTTGGTTCAGGTAACAAACGCTTGGCTCGGATCTAATAACTGAAACAAATCTGCTACAGGAGAACGTGAAGCAGAACTGGATGCTCTGTGTTCAGGAAGGAATCCAGAAAATGGCAAAAATGTGATTATTTTTAGATGCGAGCTGATAAAATGTTTTTTCCCAAACTGGCAGGGAAATAATTCACCTTGGAGCGTTCCTGGACTCACAGAGAGCTCCTGAGAAGACAGAATGGTCTCATCGAAGCGTGGTCAGCTGGATCTGATCTAAGAGGTTTTCCCATTAATCTCATTCTCTTGTTATCCAGTAAGACTAGTCCGACGTCTTTAGGTCCTAATCTCGAGGAGCCCGTGTCGAATGGAGCAAAACAGTTCTGCTCCTTTTGTTTGTGACCAATAAAACCTTAAACAGTCGCTTGTTTCTGCTGTTTTCACTCCCAGGTGACACAACCCCTGAAGGTGGGGACAGGTGTGTTTGTTCAGTGTCTGTGGAATGACTCCACGGTGGAGAACCCCGGCAGCAGCTGTTGTATTTACAGCGTCTCCCGTCTCACCTGCTGAAGCTCGGAGCTCCTTCAGGAGGTCCCAGGTGTCTTGTGCCCCTTTTACACCGGCTCTTCTTCTGAAGTCCGGCTCTACTCCGCTCTATTATTCTTATTTAATTGGTATTACTGTGTGGAAATATGATTTCCCTTTGACATCGAAGAATATGTTTTCTTGTAAAGAAGGCCATTTTATATTGACCCTGATCGATTCATGACTGCAATAAAACCATAAAACATCTGAGCTGGTAAATATGTTTTTCAGGAGCCATAAATGTGTGTTTGGACACTGTGGGTTTCATCTCCAAACGAGCCTTGGTTACTCAGTAATGAAAATGCAAAGAGCTTTGGGCGCACTGATCATAATCAGATCAGGTGTTAGTCCTGATTCTTTCACTGCTTTCTTTGGGAAAACGGTTTGTCTAAGACAGGGATGTCAGACTCCAGGCCTCGAGGGCCGCTGTCCTGGGAGTTTTTGATTTTTCTGCTCCAACACACCTGATTCAGACGGTTTAATCACCTCCTCACCAAATCATCAGAGTCTCCAGGATTATGGCAACAAGACGTCCATTGGAGGTTTTTATTTTCCTCCAGGAGCAGAAAATAAGAAGTAGAAACCAGTCTTTCCTCCAGCCTGCTCAGATGGAGCCGGGAGCACTTTCCACTCACTCTCCCAGCCATTATTTTACAGTAGTTCTTATCTGCCGAGTCACGACCTCTGTCAACGTTTCTGCACACAGTCACACACTTTTACTGCCGTCTGGTCTGTTGAGTCAGTCGTTACAGACACATCAGTCCTTAAAGCCTTCAGCAAAGCGCTTTACAGAAATTTCACTTGACTTAAAGCAAACATCAGTGAAAATAGAGCCGTAAAATATTGTTTTTGTAGAAATTTTAAATTAAAAATAAAAAATTACTTTTATTTTTCTGGTAATTCTTAATATTGAAGAAACCACTTGAGTGTTTTCGGCTTTTTCCGTGAAGTCTGACGTCATCAGTGAATGGATGAACTGGAACAATATAGTTCAGTTCTTTGGAATTAATTGTTCGAACCGGCCTCAGAAAAGGTAAATAAAAAATTAATTGCTGACTGTTTTCATGTCTTTGTTGCAGCTGCAGCTGAAACAGCTACCAGTGGGAATGTGTCCCTTACAAACTCCCCAACGTCTCACATGCCAACAACTTCCAGCAGCAACATCTCCACCAGCACGCTGACAACTACCGGAGTAATTACTACAGAAAGTACAACAAGAGCAACTATGACTGTGACACCAACCAACCCTGCTGGAGAGACAACCACAAGAAACCCAACTCACCCTCCGTCAGCTCCAACCACTGGTGCAGCAGCTTCCCCAACAACGCCCGAGGCAAACCGCCCCGCCTCCAGTGAGACTACAAAAACAACCACCGCACCTGCTTCAAGCAGCAACACAACAACTAGCGCACCTGTCACCACCTCAACTCCACCAATCAACACCTCAACTACAACCGCACCAATCAACACCTCAGCTACAACCGCACCAATCAACATCTCAGCTACAACCGCACCAATCAACATCTCAGCTACAACCGCACCAATCAACATCTCAGCTACAACCGCACCAATCAACACCTCAGCTACAACTGCGGTAAACTCCACTGACACCTCTGAGGCTCCTGCATCGACCGCCACTCCTTCCTCCTCCACCATCAACACAAACACGACACTCCCAACTGGACTCCCACCCTCTCCACCTTCCTCTTCCTCCACCTCCAGCTCTCTCCCTCCCATCACCTCCCCAGGCAGTAGCACCATACCCCCTACTGGAGTTACCACCAGCCTTAGCCCTTCTGCACCAACCCCAGGAGGTAATACTGAACTCATGCTGAACGTTGATCTGTGTTTTGAAATGTACAGGTGAGAGGAAATTTAGCTCTTTGCACCTCTTGTTTGAACACTTCCTTAAAAAAAGTAGACATTTCTGGTACGCCTAAGACAACATTTGATATCTGCACAAAACTACACCCTCTATATTCTTAAATTGTTGGTGAATTAACACTTAAATATCAAATTTTGTCTCTAATAATTATGATTTAAGCACCTTAACATGGGCGAAAATTAGCTGGGTAATCTGTTAGCATCTTCTTGAATTGACTGTGTTTAATTTTTTGGTAATTTAGTGACCAGTCACGCTACTGGAACCATCACTACGACTGATACATCACCCGACAGCACCACTCTGACCCCGAACCCCGCCACAGCTACCGCCGACCGTGACGCCACCACGGTTGTGACAGAAGGAAGCGCCTCCACAGCGGCCCCGCCCACCCTAGGTCCAGCCATAGGTTCGTACCGTTCGGTGTTTGGTAATCCGTAAAACAATTATACGCTTTACATAAAATAACTATATGTCTATGTGTTTATGTGCAACTTGAAAATTAAAAAAAAAACATTTAAAAACGTTGAATATCTGATGAATCGTTCAAAATCTCCTTGATGCTTTAAACTGTTTGTTTTATTTATCATATCAGCTTAGAAACGATGCTATGTTGATGTGTTCACAGCCTGTCACTGATGTTCTTAGCTCTGATATTTGTTTACAAACTGTAATGGTGGCAGAACAGCAACATAATTGTTTCTGCCCTCCTGACGGCGAAACTAAAGAGTCGACACGATTCGTTTTCTAAACGCAAACATCAGAAAAATGGGACGGGGCCTGAAGTCGTGTGCAGAAAGGAAACTTTTATTATCTGACAGCTCCTGTCTTCTGTGCGTCACTCGACCCCATCCTCCGAATGAGAGGGTTTATCATTTTCTACACTCATGGCGGCGTTTCCGCATCCCGTAGAGATTATAAGGCGCCCCGTC
Source organism: Kryptolebias marmoratus (assembly GCF_001649575.2). NCBI lineage: Eukaryota > Metazoa > Chordata > Actinopteri > Cyprinodontiformes > Rivulidae > Kryptolebias > Kryptolebias marmoratus. Next base: position 4,116,159 of record NC_051441.1, on the reverse strand, counting down.
AATGAATGGTCCATTTTCCAACTTTTGTCATATATAAGAAGCACCGGACTGTAACGCAAACTAGCCCCGACTTTTCGGAGGATACTGCACCGACGTAAGCATCAAGTATAAACGCCTCCACCGCCGTGCGACTCTAACTGATCCTTAATGCTGCAAAGTCGTACTAAAACATCACGACTTCTTACATATATAAGGCGCTCTGTCGTTTTTTCTTTTAAGTTCGCCTTATAGTCCGTAAAATACGGTTTTTCACTCTCCCGTGCTCGCCACAGAAATGACGACTCTCTTTTAAAAAAAACACGATCCAAATCCTTTTTCTAAACCTGAGCTTTTGTGTTGAAACTCAGCCTGGTTGTTTGAGTCTGATCGTGTCTTTCCCATCCCCACAGAATGTCCTTCTGTCCCGTGTCCCACTCAGAGCGTCTGCCTCGGCGGCGCGTGTCAGTGTCTCTCCGGCAGCTACATGAAGAACAAACGCTGTGAACCTGGTGAGAGAATAAAAACATTCACGTGAACACTGTCACAGATGCAGACGCGTTAGCTTATATTCTCTGTTGCCGCAGCTCAAGTGTTCCCGGGCCGGCTTCATTTCAGCTCGCTGACATTCGATGAGCGAATGAGCGACCGCTCCTCCGACGTGTTTCGGCGCACAGCAGCGCAGATCTCAGCAGCAGTAAGTTTTGAGGTCATGAACTAGTTGAGCGGCTCTTAAAGATGCTCTACTCTTGCTCGTTAAATCATGTTTGTTCTCTTTTTTTAGCTTCAAAAAGTCCTCGGAAATGAGGAAGGTTACATACGGTCGGATGTCGTTCAGCTTCAGTGAGTATTATCTTCTTTGTGCTGCTGCTGCGTCTCCAGACCCGTTGGTGATTTTCTCCAATTCTTCAGATCTGGGAGCGTGCTCGCGACCGTGAACAACATCTTCGAGGACAGCCCTGCCACTCAAGAGTCTGTTGATCGGCTCATTACTGCAGCCACCATCGCCTCCTCTGGTTTTCTGAACAACGCTTCGTACGAAGGCAAGAACGGGCCGCGCTTCGTCCGACACGTGAAACGCCGCGCCGTTTTTTTTCTTACACGTTTGTGTCGCGCTCGCTCTGTTCCAGGCGCAAATCTGTGCGAGGTGGAACCGCTGCCTTGTGACGCTTCCACCACGACGTGCACGAGCGTGACGGGCCGAGCTGCCTGCTCCTGTAGAGATGGCTACGTCTCCACGGTGTACGTAAGCACCAGCTGCAAAGGTGAGGCTTTTCCTTCACAATCGTGTTTTCTGTGTCGTCACACGTTAATAAGATCTTGTTTATAAGCCAATCCCTCCAGGATTTCGCGGGCACTTTTTGTGATTGCTGTGGTCAAAAATACCTGATTTCGCGGGGCATTTTCCTAAAAGTTGCGATTTTTTTTTTACTAAAATCAATAAACAACCATAACTTTTAATATATAAACCAAAAATACTTCCTAGTTTTGTAAGATAATTCCCAACAAACACTGACATTCTCAAAAGGTGCTTTATTTGAGAACTTTGATAGCTTCTAAACTGACATTCATGAGCATTTCTGGATTGTCCCTGGTCTGCAGCTCTCCTCACATGTTTTGCAGACACAAAGTGTTTGTTGATGTGTTTATGTTCCATGATTACACTGCAGGACGTGCAAAACAGCTGCAGCTGGGGAGGAAACTGGTTGGCTGAAATCTTTGTGGGCAAATGTGAAGCATTAGCGCACATTTTGGCTTCGGTCGCTGCTCCTGCACGCTCCCGGCATTCTGATGTTAACAGGAAGTGACGCCATGTGTCTTCTTCCTGAGTTATTTTGTATTCCACGCTACACAAACTCACAAAGAAGAGACTAAACTGCAGAAACGGCGGCGAATCACTTTAGAAACAATAAATATTGGGTTAAAGTTGCGGTGTTTTGGGCAAAGTTGCAACAAGTTGCGATTTTGCGGGGTTTGGTTGATTTTGCGTTAATAGTTGGAGGGTGGAGGGTCTGATAAGCTATAAAGGCACGTGGACGGGGGCTGAGGCCCGTCTGTGTGGGAATGAGGCAGAGAAACAACGGGGAGCGAGACGGGGTCAGGAGCTGTAGCCTTTTCTGCGCGCCGACCCTTGACCCCACCTTCATTTATCTCCCTAATCGGTTTCTCTTTAACTCGAACGTTGCCTTGGAAACGGGAGGAGGAATCACAGCTCTGCCTCCGTGTGCAGACGGACACGATCAGCTGCAGGAAAAGCTGGAAAATGAGGAAGTTTCAAGCAAAGCATTGCTTTCTGAAGGGACACGTAATGTCCTGTTATGTCCTCGTTTTGCAAGCGCAGCCAAGCATGGCGGGTCTGAAACTGTAGCTTGTTCTGTTCTCATTGTGTAACAAAGTTGTTGTGTTTTGTTCTTCTGCAGCCTGTCCGAGCGGGCAGCGGGCGGTGGGAGACGCATGCCAGCAGTGAGCGCTCGTTTTACTTCTGCTAAGGTTCTAGCTCCCCCGTGTGGACTCGGTATAAAAACGTGACTGTTTTTCTTTCAGGTGTCCGTTCGGGTACGCCGGCTTCAACTGCAGTGACTGTAAGCGGCTTCGCTCTTTCAGGAGAACGGTAACGCAGCTGTGAAGCGACCCTCGTGGTGTGAAAGCCTAACTGTGTGCTGGATGTGTTCGCAGCGGCCCTGCTGGCGGTGGTGGTCATCTCCTGCGTTCTGGGCGGAGCTCTGCTCGTCGTCGTCCTGGCGGTGCTCGTTTACTACGCCTGGTGAGGAAAGCAGACATTTATCCCTTTATCAGGGCTGCCAAGCTTGGAAGCAGCTCTGTAAAAAAAAAAAAAAAGGCGTCCTGGATCTTGTTGTAAAACCCCGTCTGTCAGCAGGAAAGTCCTCAAAAGTTTAAACGGGTTGCATTAAGTCTGCCATTTTGATATCTTTGATAGTTTTTTACACAACCACGGTTTAATTTTATGATTTCTGGAGATTTATTTACCACCTTCAGTTGATGACGTCACAATCTTAACTTTTAAAACAACTCTTTGCCACAGATACAAATTAGACATCAGGACGTGGTTATTTCCCTCGCTGCTGTAGGGCTGATGGTTTTCTCTCAAATCCCAGAGAGCCGAGCTTTAATAAACCATTTCAGCTCAAAATATTCTCTTCCAAACCAACGTGAAGTTTTTAACTCGTAATTTCTGTTAAATAAAACACTGTAGAAACATAAAAACCCCACATGTAGCATGTAAATCACATATAATCACAAATATTTGAGTTTATTATGGGGGGAAAAGATTCAATATTTGTTTTGAAACTGTTAAGATAAATTTATGATCAACCAACCAACCCTCATAGGTTCATGGATAGATACTGAGGTGATAGAAGGTAATAAAAAAGGGTGATTATTTAAAGTGTTTTGTGCTGCTGCTTTTATTTAAGAGTTACATAAAAAAAACAGACCTGTGAAGAAATATCTGCCATTTATTTATAGTAACCTTTGTTTCTAGAAGTCTGTAAAAGTATAAAACTTAGAAAAAAATGAATAAATGTGCAGGAATCTGGAAATCCATACTGTAAATATTGTTAAAACCACTTTAAAGATCTACAGTTTGTCTCTAAATAGTCATCAAACTTTAAAAAATAAGGAGTAAATTAATAATTTCTGATTTTTTTCTGGACTCTTTGCTTAAAATCCTTCAGATTCTGCAAGAAATTCACCGTAAAAAGCTGCAGTTAAACCCAGGTTTGCTGTTTTATCCAGTACTCCTGTCTGTCTGCCAGGAGGAGATGCTCGTGCAGGATGCCCTCCTACAGCACCAGTCCGTACTCCGACGACCTGAACAAGTCCTGGCCCGTCTCCGTCATGCCCATCCCTCGCGCCAGCACCAACTGGGACGCAGCTACGTCCATAGAGCTGACGGAAGGAGGCAACGTCAACGTCCTGGAGGAGAAACGGCATCAGAGCAACGGCTCCGTGAGTTCCCTCAGCTCCTCCTTCTATTCATCACCTAAAAATAAAAAACGAGAGATTCATCTAGTTTGTTCCCTATCACTGCCTCACTCACGAACATGTCTCAGCTTTCCTGCTAATTAAAGCCCTAATCTGAAGGGTTTCATTAATAAATCGTTCCTGTATCACTCTGGAGGAGAGAGATTAGCTGCATTAATGGAATTATCATGTTTAGTCTCATTATTAATCATTTAAACACTGCGCTGCTAGTTTTAGCCCCCCCCACCCCCCACCCCTGCTCCCTGCTTCGCCTGACTGACAGTCTGTTGCTTTAGGGGTCTCAGCTGAAGCATAAAGGATGGAAGAAGGTAAGGCTTGGCTTTGCTTTTAGATTCTGACTTGCCTTCATGTCCCCTACCGATAATTTTAGAGAGTGTGGGAATAAGGACGGGTGCCGTTTTTCTGGGTGATGGGGGGGGACTCTGGTCTGCATGCTAACTGTAGCAAACGACGACCTGACCGTAGTCTGGGAGTAGTCATGGGTAGTTATCAGTCCACGTTGGTGAACTGGCTGTTTAGATTTGATGCTGGTTTCCGTCCGGAGCGATCGGATTGTAGTTGGATGTGGCTGTAAACAGGGGCCTCATTTTCACTGATGTGTCCAGAGTTATCACCTGGAAGGAGAAAAAACAGTCGGCTGAAGGCGGAATCTCACGGGACTGTTGGAGTCCAGTCGGTGGCTCAGAATCGCACGAAAACTGGCAGATTTTCCATCGCGGCGCCGCCGATTCTTGAGCGTTTGCGACCAAACGACCAGCGAGCCGCGCGGCCTCGTTTTAAAAAAAATTACGTCTTATTTCTTGTTACAGAACTGCATTCTTATTTGTGCACATCGTTTTGTCTCGGCCTCAGGAACTGCACCCACATTTATGATTTAATCTACTGAAAATAGTCAGATTTGGAGCATCCATCCATCCATCCATCCATCCATCCATCCATCCATCCATCCATCCATCCATCCATCCATCCATCCATCCATCCATCCATCCAT
>NC_051441.1:4106737-4110539 GCF_001649575.2 Kryptolebias marmoratus | reverse complement strand
TTTTCCGGCTCAAGACCATGGCCTCGGATTTGGAGGCACTGATCCTCATCCCGGCCGTTTCACACTCGGCTGCGAACCGCTCCAGTGAGAGCTGTAGATCACGGTCTGATGAAGCCAGATTTGGAGCAGTTTTCTTTTTAATAAGCATCATCATCAACGAGCGTTTCTTTTAGAGCTTGGGTTGTATTTTTGTCAGAGGGGAGCTCTTGTTCTGATGGAAGGACACAGCTGTAGTCCCCTTCAGACGCCTCGGAGAACTAACCGAGACAATCTGGAGACTCCCTCTCGAACGCCGTTTGCCCACTCGTCGCAGGAAAGAGAGACGATTAACAACAAATAAAATCAAAACATCTCGTTAATATTCTGAAGTTACGGCTCTGTGCGTGATTTGGGTTCATCAGAATCCATTTTATTGAGATCTTATCAATCAGAGTGAGCCACCAGAACGCCGCATGGCGAGTTTTTCTTTAGTTTGTTTGCTCTGGTTGTTTTTCGGTCTCTGTGAGCTGGGCGAACAGTCCGAGCCGCGTTCTGCCATATCCACGTTGCAGTCGAATCGCCCGAGACGGATTAGAAAGGACAAATCTGAACAGCCTGTGTGTTTCTTGGGGGGTGTTTGGGTGAATGTATGTCGTAAAGAAACTAACCCGTCCTCTGCTTCCGCTGACGTTTCAGTCGGGGTCGTACGATCTGGACCCGGAGAACATGCAAACCTTCAAAGGCAAGAACTCGTCCCGCTACTCGTATCTGGTCCAAGGCCACGAGAACCCCTACTTCCTACCGGGCGACGAGAAGCGGAACTGAGAACAACCGACCCGGGAGCTCCGGGGCGCGAATCCCGAGGACGTTACTCGCGCCGAATCACGCAGGAAGTGCTGAAAACAAAACTGCAACCAAAGGGATTCATCGGTACAAGAAGAAACTTTTAAATGTGTTTTATTTTTAAATTAAAAATTAATGTCTGCTTTTCATAAACACAACCAGCAGGTGTCGCTGTTTCTCAATGAATTCAATTTAAAGAAATCACCTGTTATTTAAAATCAAGCTTGTTTTGCTAATTGCACTGAAGTGTGTCGGGTTTACCGCAGTTATTTTGTTTTGTTTTCCTCTGAAATCGAAGGTGAAGCAGAAGTAAGTATTTTGTAGCTGATCAGGGCTGGCTCCCTGGTCTGGTTTCATGCTTTAAAGGGATTTATGTTTTAGTGCTTCCTGCAGCTGTTCTTGTAAAAACGTGCCTGTTTTAGCGCCCGACAAATAGGAACCATCATGCAACACTGCTGATAAAACCTCCTGGATGTGCCAATTACCACCTGTATACGTTTGTTTGGAATATATTTATGTTTGTGAGCATGAGGCTGTTTTATAAGTGTGTGAAGATTTTGTAAATAATGGACTGACTTTAAGTGTTTGCTGGTAAAAAAATAAAAAAATAATAATAATTTAAACACAACAGACTTGTTTGTCATCATTGCATTTAATACGAGAGCCCATTAGAAGCAGATTTATCGCCAACTTAATTCAGTTTTTTACCTTTTCTATATATTTATGTATCAGTCTGTCTGATATTTACAATAAAGGAGCCATTTCTGTTTTTTTTACCACAAAATAAAATGTATTTGTAGTTGCAAAACCTATTAATGGTTAAAATAAAGATAAAAATTGTAATAACACTACTCTGTATTACAGTTTATGTAAAAACTGCATATGGTAAACTAGTTTATTACATCCTGAAATAAGAAAACTAAATTAAACTTGACATTTATTATTATTTTTCCATTTAGAACAAAAATGTCAAGACTAAACTTGTATGAAGAAAACATTTTGTAAATACATTAGATATAATTTTATGACTGAATTTTGGAAGCCTATGTGACTCCCTACTTAATTTGTGGAATTTAAAAAGTACAAACTATATATTTGCATTTGAGTGAATGTAAAAATTATGACAGTTTGTTGGATATTTAATTGTGACTCACTGAATTATCTATAATAACAACTGAATCCTTTATTTGCTTAAACTTTAATTAAGATTTTGTGAAAGACAGCCCTTCTGATTCTCCTGTTTCTCAGAATTATTTCAGATTTTTGCAGATCCTCTGATCATAATAACCACTAATATAAAAATATGTTTGCAAAATTGCACTTGGTGTTTAATTTTCCTAGTGGATTTCAGAGAAAGACCACCAGTTATGGCTGGATTAAACAGGCTAACCAACTAGTCACTGATATGTTTGTTTCTTGCATTTTTAATATCATTCTGTTACAGAAATTTAATTTGCATATTGCAGATTTTTGATTGTGGTTCTAATAATAAATATAGTAGACCCCTGGTCTATAGTTTTACATTTTATTCTATCCTGTTCCGGTTTTATTTTGAAATGCTTGATCCTTACTCGTTTCACTTCCTGTCTTTTATGTGTACACCTGCGCTTAATTAGTTAGTAACTTCTTTCTGACCGTGACTTGGTTTGTAATTTGTTTTGTGTATTTTCGATTGTATTATATATTTTTTTAGTTTATCATGATGATCAGTTCTAGGTGATTTCTTACAGACTTTTAAAAATGTATTTTTGGACTATTTGGATTTTTTCTGCCTCTTCAATGATCTTCTGCGGCCTAATGTTTGACTCCCAACTTTAAGTAAAGGTTTGTATTTACTCTACGTATTTGTTCTTTTCCTTCCCAAGTAAACCAATATAACAGATAGCTAAAGTAGTCGAGCAAATTAAAATAGAAATAGTTATCCTTAAATAGCCGCCGATGTCGTTAGGCGTTATTATTTGGCCGCCATCTTGCTACGTGCTACATACTAAAGCTACATTGTTAATACCTTGTGTAAGCTGTCATGAGTCCCAAAATAAACGAATATAACAGGTAGCTAAAGTATTCGAGCAAATTAAAATAGAAATATTTATCTTAAAATGGCCACCGATGTCGTTAGACGTTATTATTAGGCCGCCATTATGCTATGTGCTACATGCTAAAGCTACGTTGTTTTTTCCTTGTGTAAGCTGTAAGTCGTCATGAGTCCCAAAGTAAACTATTATAATAAATAGCTAAGGTATTCGAGCCCGGTAAAATATAAATATTTATCCTAAAATTACCGCTTATGTCGTTAAAAGCCATTATTTGGCCGCCATCTTGCTAAGTGCTACATGCTAAAGCTAGCTGTCATGGGTCCCAAAGTAAATAAAAGATCGTCTTATTTTACTTAAATAAACATATATAATGCATTTAGCTAAATCTTGGTGATAGAGTATTCTGCCTGGTCAAGGTTTAAGTGGGACAAAACTCTAATATAAGTGCTGTAAACATAACTGTACTTTAATTAATTGCTTTTTATGTCTGTTATGCTACATTTCATTTGTAGATGCTTATTTTCTGATTTATTAAACTTATAAATCATACATATGTTAAGTATTTAAGTTTTCTTAAATTCTTTTTGTTGGAAACTTCTTAAAATTAAAGATTAAACTGTTTAATTGTAAGAATATTGACTAGAAGATGACCAAACTCAACACTGAGTGGTGATGCAAAGCAAGATTAATGTTAAACGGGTTAGGGCCTTTTGGCCCTGGGCTAGGGTTAGGGTCTCCTCAGGGTTTGAGGGGTTAGGGCCTTTTGGCCCAGGGCTAGGGTTAGGGTCTCCTCAGGGTTTGAGGGGTTAGGGCCTTTTGGCCCCTGAGCTAGGGTTAGGGTCTGCTCAGGGTTTGAGGGGTTAGGGCCTTTTTGGACCTGGGCTAGGGTTAGGGTCTGCTCAGGGTTTGAGGGGTTAGGGCCTTTTGGCCCTGGGCTAGGGTTA
>NC_051441.1:4066308-4104676 GCF_001649575.2 Kryptolebias marmoratus | reverse complement strand
TTTTGGCCCTGGGCTAGGGTTAGGGTCTCGTCAGGGTTTGAGGGGTTAGGGCCTTTTGGACCTGGGTTAGGGTTAGGGTCTCGTCAGGGTTTGAGGGGTTAGGGCCTTTTGAGCATATTTTAATATTTACGAGGAAAATTTGGGTTTGTTGCTGTATCCCCGTCAGAAGAAACCGTAACCCAAGAAGTAGCATTTTAGATGATAGAATAAATAGAATAATAAGTCTTAGAGAAATATACCATTTTAATGTCTGTAGTAATAATAATATAATTAGTAATAAAGACTCACAAACGAGGCAATATATGATGAGTCCAAAATTTTAAATTGTTGAGAATGTTTGAGTTATATCCTCTCCTTTTCTCTTCACGTCTTTTATTGTTGTGTGTAAATCTAATTTAACCAGGCGTAACTCTATACTTTTCATCAAATGAGGAAATTAAAGTTGTTTTAATGTTCAAAATAAGAGTCATGCAACAGAATAGTTATTACTACGCATCCTTCACAGAAAACCGATGAACTCCACATAAATATCTGATGTTTTCAAACAAACTGCGCGGACCGAGCGGCTCGTTAGACGAGTTTCCGTCCGGCAGCTTTTCTCGTCTCTAATGAGCGTCTGTCTCTCAGCCAGGACCTCATCTGTGAAGGACTGCTTTGTGTTTCAGCGCCATCCTGCCAAGTCCCGGTCCCGCCGGCCCGCAGGCCGAGCCGACCGACCGATCGATGCACCACTTAGCGGCCGTGAAGGAACACATCGCAGTCATTTGACCCGGAGGAGCTGAGGGAGCGGGCGCACAATCCAATAAACATCGAGCCGCTGAAACGACTGACGGCTTGAGAAACTCCCCCGGACTCCGGCGATGCAGACACACCTGAGACCAGGTACGTCACCGCTGCAGCTACACTCCTAACATGAGCTAAAGATGAGGGTTAAGGTTTAAAAATGGAGCTTTAACCCCGGGAAAAGAATCAAACTATTCAAAAAAGGACGGATTGTTTGCATATTTTGGTTTGAAAGATTCTTAAAGGAGTTTTAGTTTTGGTGTAATATGAAGTATATAGACTTGTTTACAGAAAAACACTTTTTTTGTTCTTATATTTAAGGAAATAAAATAAGAAGCAATAAAATTAATCAGGATCAGGAAATAAATTATTTGTCGGTTGTTTTGGGAAACTTTGAAGCTGTTGCAATGATGTAATTTGCAATTTGTTTGGGAGTTTGTAGCCTTATTAAAATTATTAAAATTATTAACTTCTACAGCTGACCAAATTCAAGATGGCCGCCACAGTTGACTGATCTGATAAACGGCCGCAGCTCGGTCAATTTTACAAACATTTGCCTGAAATTTGGGGTGGTAGTAGCTGAGACTGATCCCGAACACGTATAATGAGCGCTAACAGATCGCGCAAGAATTTAAAACTTTATCATGAACTATTTGGAGTCTGTCAGCAAAATATCTCATGGAGCGCCGGAGGGATTTTATGCATCCGTCTGCGCAGTTGAACAGTTGAAATGAAAGCTAAAATCTTGTGTGGTAGTCGGTCTCGTTCCCGATCTTATTTCTCAGGGTTTGATTGATTAATTTGTTGATTTCTCTTGAATTATTCATAGTTTTAAGACTCCGACAGCTTCAGGGTTTGTTTATTTTATTCCAAGTTGATGGAAAAAAGCCGGATCTGCTGATGTCTGCATTGCAGATCAGAGAATCTGCAGCATATGAAGCAGATGATAGTTTGCAAACATTTGAGCTTTTCGCAGCACGACTGCCAACAAAACAATCTCATAATCTTGTGCCAGAGAGCCCACAAAGGAGGCCGAAGCCACCTGCTCTGCTGCTTTACTGCCGTCAACGAGCTGACGCCCCTCCTCCCCTCCTCCCCTCCTCCCCTCCTCTGCTTCTTCTCCTTTTATTTTTTTCTTCCTGTCGGCGTTGAGTCACGCTGAAGGCTGTAATTCACTTTCACTAATGCAGCTCTGCAGCGGCTGCCGGAGCACAGAGAATGATGAAACATTTCCCGGCATCCGAGTGGGTCTGCCTCGCTCTGGACCACTCCATGTTCTAAATCCCTGCGGGGATCATTACAATCATAACAAGAACGTCCTCTTAAGTTTCTGAAGTCTTATATCACAGGACAGGACCAAAAAAAGTATTTACCTCTAATATTAAAGTTGTGTAAAGTGTGTCCATATCAGGATTTATTAGCATCAATAACCTAAAGTAGTCATCTATATCAGAATGTAGCTTCGCTGTGGAGGAACTTTGTCCCGTTCTTCTTCACGGCGCCGCCTCAGATCAAGGTTTCGAAGCGTCGGTTCAGGTCTGGACACCTTCTGAAGTAAACTAGTTTATCTGATGGTTTTCCTCGTTTTATTTTATATTGTCGTTTTCTTACCAACCGCTGCAGAAAAGCCAAAGATTCGTTTCTGTCTCTGTTACCATGAATCAACCAGATGGATTTTGATGAAACTTTCAGACAGTAATCACAGGACGAACCTCTACAGCTGATTCAAAATGGCTGCCCTAGCAAACACAAAAAACGGCTACAAGTCAGTCAGTTTTACAGATACTGAGCTCAAATTTGGCGTGGTAGTAGCTGAGACTGGACCTCAGCACATACTCTGAGCACCGTCCGTTCCGCCTGTTAGCGAAATATCTTCTGAATGAATGGGTGAATGTTAAAGAAAGGTGCAGGAAGTAACTGGACGTAACTGGTTAGCTTTCGGAGTCCATCCAAACCAAGATGGCCGCCTCAGCTGGTCCACGTTAGCCGACATTAAACTGGTAGTAGCCGAGAGTCGTTCCCAACAAATGCTCTGAGCGTGAGCTTTTACTTCTGTCATTTCTCAACATCTTCGTCTGAAAGTTGGTGGGTGACAAGCATTTCTTCACTGATTGCTAGTTTAATTTACTTTTTGTAGCTGTTTGATGTTTATTTGTTGGGAAACTGTTGCTGTTAAAAACATTTCTTTGTAATAATTTAGTTTCTCTGTTGCTGCCGACTGATAGACTTAAAGAAAAAACGATCAGAATTAGTTGAAGCTTCTGCAGAAAAGGACTCTTCGTCGTTACCTTCGTCTTTGGCCTCTGAGCGCCAGCAGATAGACGAGGCCAGACTTCCTGATGAGCCCCGGCGGCCGAGAGAACGGCAAGAAAGTTGTGGCGCCGGGGCGAATATTAGAGGACATTAAGCCTCCTGCTGCCAGACAAACGGCAGCGATCTGAGCTGTAAATATGATCCAGAGAGGCGATTCCTTCCTCTGGTAATCTCAGAAAGATGGATTCAGATCACACTTAAAGAACCGACGGTTCTTCTGTGATTCCTCACTGCAAGGGTGGTTCTTATTCTTCTTATTTAGGATTTATTTCACCAGGAAGAACAATGAATTCTAAGAAAAGTAAATATGTGAAAGCATCCAGTATAAAAAAAAAAATCCTGATTAGTTCAATCTAACACAAAAATATCAGACCAGGGTTTCTGCTGGGTCCCAAAAACATCCAGATTTTCCGTTTTACGTCTTAAAATACATTTAGTTCATAAATTTGTACATTTGTTCATTCGTGATCTCCAGCTGTCAGAGTTTATTTGCTCCGTGTCGTGGTTCCGTCTGAGGATTTCTAATATTATCCTAATAAAACTACAACTCCCATCATGCAGCAGTCCTCTCATTTCTTGTTGTTTCGGATCGATTTGAATCGTGAAGGTCGTCAAAAAGGACCGAAACTTGTAACTCTGACTCGTTTCATTCATCCCGTCTCACAAAGGGGAGCTTTTTGTTGTTAGAGGCGATATTGATTTACTTAAATACGTCAAAATATACTTTTATTTTTAATGATTTTTAAAGTGATTCGCAAATTCTGACCATTGCAGAAGCTATAGCTACAGCGTGCTAACTTTATATTTATAATTTAACAATTTACCTGCGCTGTCTGCGTGTGCAGCACAGCTGTGAGACGTAAAATACGTGGATACAGCTGTGGTGCTGCTTGCATCGAGCTGTTTTGTTTTATCTTCGTTGACAGCTGAAGACAGGTCCTTCCTCCTCCTGCAGCCGAAGGACAAACTCCTCCGACTCCTTCACAGTTCAGACGTTTTGCTTTTAGGCAACTGTGTTAGATTGGCATATTATTTTAGGAGCATTTAATTTGAGTATAACAGGATTATTTAGCATGTTTGAAGACTACTGAACTGATACTTGAGATGGAATAGTTCTACATCGAATGTTGGTTTAAAGGTTATTTTTTATTTTCTCATCTTTAAAGTGGTTAAGTCGGGAGAAGCACTCCTTGTTTCTCTGGTTTCTGCTGTTTGCAGTGACGTAAAAGTCAAATTCCTCTGATAATCATCTTTCCGGTCTGGGTTTGTGCAGAAAAAATGAGTTTTGTTTTCAGATGTTTTGAGTTTTCTGGTTAAAATTAAGCTGATTTGGGCACAAAGGCCAATTAATGACTCCAGGTTGATTAATAAGAAGGCCTCCTCTGGGTTACGGTGCATCTGGACTCGGCTCAGTCTTCTGAGTCCTCCAGTCCTCCGCAGACGCCGCAGAGACCCGGTCCACGGGCCGTTTGGTGGCTCGGCCTCGGGTCGACCTGAGCAGGTGTCTCAGAACCAGTTTGGTGGAGACGCTTGTTGACTCGCAGGAAATCGATTTCTGCTCATTCCAGGGAGTTCAGTCCCTCCCTTTGTGTCCCGAGGTTCACGGCGGGGTCGGAGGGACGCAGATGATGGGATTTCCATCTGAATGGTGACAAAAAGGAGCATTGGGGGGGGTCAGGATCAGCCAGCTGGATCCATAAACTGTTGGTGAAAATGAAGCACAGACAGCCGAATGTGACCTGATGGACGTTTTTCCTTTAATTAGAAATGGGTCGTAATTAAGATTTAAGCTGGATGAGACTTCTCTCCTCTCCTTTAATTGCATCTAAACTAAATCAGCAGAGGTGTGGTGTACTTTTACATTATTCCTTATATAAATAATACTTGCATCTTAGAAATAATCACATTGAATGAAGTTGCAGTTTGCCCAGTTTTAATGTCTAAAACATCCACATCTTTCACATGAATTTATAGATTTTTATGTTTTTGTTTGGAAGCAAAACGAGCTTCAAAAGAAAAGTATATGTGTGAATATGGAGAACCTGGAAACAAAATATTTAAACCATCTGGTGACGTCTGACAATCCTCCTCTGTGGATTTATTTCAAAAACAAATAAAATCGTGTCTGCTGTGGCTCTCAAAGCCCCATAGATTTAATAATTTAAGGTCTCCGGAGCTTCAGTTTGTTTTAATCTAAAGCTACTTCAGGTTCTTGGAAGTGGGCTTCTGTGGAAAGGTTATGAACAATTAATATCTTACCTGCAGTAGATGGTTCCTTGAATGGCCTCAGTTTGGAGGAAGAGTATAATTCGGACTGGAGCGGGTCGGAACCAACACCAGAGGGGACTGCTTCCATTTTAAACAGCTTGGAAGCAGCAGCTCATATTATTATTAAACCTTGACGTCACTGACAGGAAGTGACCCCCAGCTGCAGCTTAACTGCTGCTATATGTGCATAAAACACGGGCAAAAACATTATTTTCTTTATTTTAAAAACGACCAAAGGGGAAGTCGCTTCAGTGACGACGTGTCAACGAGTTGGCGGTGAGAACGTATTTATTAAAATAAATAAACATCTAGGGTAAAAAGTGAATTTTGTTGTGCTGGTATTGCAGCTGTTCTTATTGTGCAGAAGGCACGCTCACACCCAGATGGGTTGTTTATTCTAAAAATGTTATATTTTTAAAGAAATTCTAAATCTATTTATGATTTAAACGCCTGTCCTGGATCTGTGAAGCTCAGCCCTTCTGCTGTGAACAGAAAGAGCATCAGACATAAAGAGGGAGGGGGGGGAGGGGCTGAAAGAGGCAGACGAGGAGAGAAAACGAGGAAGAGGCAGCCTCTTTGTGGCAGGTTTATTAGAGCAGCAGCCAGAGGAGGAGGAGGAGGATGAAGACGTGAGGAGGAGGAGGAGAGTGACTGTGTGGCTGCAGACAGAAACCGAGAGGAGATCCTGAGAGAAGGTAAGGAGGTGCGTCCTGTTTTATCAGCGTGAACACGAGGGAGTGTGTGTGTGTTTTCTGCTCCCTCCACCGTCAGCTGGACGACGGCGTGGAGAGCGCCGCGAGCTGTAGCACTGCAGAGAGATGGAGCCGAGCGGGGGGAGGGAGGGCTGCATTATGCTCCACACAGCAGGAGGAAACGAGAAGAGAGAGATCTGTTTTTCTGAGAGGGTGTGTGTGTGTGTGAGGGGGGGGGGTCCTTTCATTTCCTGTCAGCTGTCATCATCTGTGGTTTCCTCCATGTTGGAGATGAGAGAAGTTTGTGGCCACACCCTCTGAGGGATGAGATTAGGTGATGGGAGTGTGTGTGTGTGTGTGTGTCCCTGTCAGGGCGGTTGGATCAGCCGTACGCGGGCGGTTCTCCATCACGAGCCGACCGAGGCGCCGTCGCTCTCGCACCTGTGAGCGTTTTTATCGAGGTTCTCGGCGCGTTGCTCCGACTGAGAGGCAGAAGCTCTTTCATTATCGCCCGCCGCTGAAGGTGGAGGCGGGGCACCTGTTAGCAAAATATCTCATGAATCACTGGATGTACCACCTACAGCTCATTACCTTTTTGATTCAAGATGGCCGCCACAGCCAGCCGGCTCTAGAAGACACTAAAGTAGCTCCAACTCAGTCCGTTTTGCAGACATTGAGCTGAAATTTGGGCTGGTAGTAGCTGAGCATCCTTACAGCTCAACACAAAACCCTGGTGTCAGCTGTTGTCTGTTAGCAAAATATCTCACAAACCATTGGGCAGATTTTAACGAAACTCTGAGAGGTTAATCGTCTACATCTGATTAACCCGATTCAAGATGGCTGTCGCAGCTAATCCAATAATGGCTGTAACTCTGGCGTGGTAGTAGCTGTGAACAGACGGCCGCAGTAAACAACAACGTGGCGTCTTTAAACAAACAAACCAAAACAGAGCTGTCCTGAAACGACTCGCAGCCATCCCATAATAACCCCCCGACAGTTTTCAGATCAGCTGCTGCTGAGATTAACCCCTCGTCGTCCGGCCCGTCTGACAGAACCGTGTTTAACAGCTTCAACTAAAAATAACTGAAGCAGTTTTTATTTTATTTTTTTTCTGCTTGGAAGCGATGAACCGTTCGACGCTGGCATCCCTCCCTGCTGGATCGGAGTACTTGTTTTTAATGAAAAGCTACAATATTTGTTCAGGTTCATCCCGAAAGATTGGAAGCAAAGTTTTATGTTATTCATGTTATTCTGTTTTTAAACGCTTTAAGGTTTGGAAGAATAAAAGATGTTTAATTAAAGAGCTTCCTTTGAAACAACGATCGTTGAGACAGGATGGAGTTGGAGTCGTTTTGGTCGAACCTTAGTTTGCGCTCAGAGAACGTGACGAGGACGACTCTCAGCTACTACCACAGCGGGTTTTAGTGAAGTGAGATTTATTTATGTAACACTTTTCAGCAACAAGGCGATCCAAAGTGTTTTACAACAGAAACAAAACCAGAATCCAATACAGAATGAAACACACAAAAGAAAAACACAACAATCATGTATAATCTAAATGAAATCATGAAACCAGACATGAGCTAAAACAGTCAAAATAGTAGCTAAATAATATTTTAGCATCCACGCAACGTTGCAGGGACCCGTTTATCCGACCTAAAAGTTAATTAAACTGTTTTTAGCGTTGTGGGGCGGAGTTTATGACGAGCGCCGTGCAGAGAACGCCGCTGCTGTCCGGTTGTTTACTGGTGGAAATGGAAGAAGAAGCCTTTTCTGAACAGGAAGAAACGTTGGAGCACTTAATGGATCTAAAACCGTACCAGGATGGATCTCCGGAATCAGATGAAAACTCTTCTGATTCTGATGATCACAGGGACCGTCATGGCCGACAAAACGACGCGCCTAACAACCGATTATCCCCCCCAGATCGCCGTCCTGACGTCAGGTGAGCGCTGACGATGCTCTGATCGACATGGATCGTTTTTATTTTCTCCTCTGAATCCCAAACTGATCTCAGAGCTTTTAATCGCGTCACGTCTGAAGGAGAACTTCCTGTTTCTCCTCTCCTCCTCCACGGTGATGCTCGTTAGTGCCGCCGCCGCCGCAGTAACGAGGGTCGGAGCTTTAAATGACTTTGTTCAAGTTTCATCAACGTTCATCCAGTGTCTTCTCCTCTAATTAATCAGAACTGCTTTAAAACAAACAAACAGCCTTTTAAAACCAGGGAGTTGTTTGGAAAACAGGTTATTAAAAGTCTTTGGAATAAGACATAAAGAAGCAGCTGATTTATGCTCCAATCTAATCGTCTGCCTGCTGAGCCGAAGATGAGCTCCTAACTAGATTTCAGGCAGAAAACGTCATATTTATTGGGGAAAAATAGAAAACTAGTCGCGTCCGATTCTATTTCTGGCTCCGTGGCGTCCGGCGGTTTGATGTTTGGAGTCGCGCTGACGTGAAACAGAACAAATTTGGTGTCACTGTCACTCCTGTGATTTAAAAACAGC
Organism: Kryptolebias marmoratus; assembly: GCF_001649575.2. Classification (NCBI taxonomy): domain Eukaryota; kingdom Metazoa; phylum Chordata; class Actinopteri; order Cyprinodontiformes; family Rivulidae; genus Kryptolebias; species Kryptolebias marmoratus. The sequence goes on along the minus strand of NC_051441.1, from coordinate 4,096,116 downwards.
GTAATGGTTTGACAAAACAGCTGCAGGCAGGTGGAAACCTTCTGTGTTAATCTGCCAAAAACTCGTTTGATTTAATGCATGAATTAAAGATGTAGAAGAAAGAAAGTTCAGAACTGAATGAAGGATTATCTCTCCTCTCCTTTAACCTCTTTATATCTTTAGTTCCTGAACTTTTCAGCTTTAGGTCCATAAAATAAAAGTGGAAAAGACTCGTGACCCCAACTGCCATTTAATCATCTCTAAGACAAACATTTTACAAGTTTGGACTCATTGTTGGCAAAAACATGTCATTTTAAATCATTTTAAAATTTCCTTTGATTACTGAATATCCTTTTCAAGGCTCCACTCCTGGTGTTTCACGATGAGGTCCTGAAAAAGAGAAATAAACGAGCCGTAGACGAGTTTCAGCTCACGCAGCCTCAGGATGGAGCAGCGTTTGTCGACGAGGGCGACCTGTTTTCTGAAGGTTTTAGCTGCTTTTTTCTGTCCTCGTTCAGGAAGACGCTGATGTTTTTTAGGTTAGGAGCTCTAAGAATACAACTCTGTTCTGGCAGCACTAAAAAAGGAGGGTATGATCTACGTAATTAGGTAGAATTTTACCTAAAAATAAATAAAACTAATCCAAAAAGCTGGACAGAGTCAGTCTTAGAAGAAAGCATTTTTATAAACGTCTCCACTGTTTGAGCTTCGCTGCATTTTATTCACCCACTTCCTCTGTTTGTGTTCATTTGTCTGCCTGTTAGCTAAATATTTTAATTAAATCTGTATAAAGTAATCCTCGGATGTATATCTAAATGAAACGAGCTGAAACTTGTTGTGGTCGTAGCTGAGTTTGTTACAACACAACGTTAATTTCAAGGTTTGTCCACTTTTTGTTTCTAAACATGAGATGATTTTTGTCATAAAAGCTGGTGGCTGATCAGTATTCCTTCACGCTCCTTTCAGTAAATAAATCCTGACTGGGGCAGATATTTATATGTTTATAAGTTGGTTTTGGAGCCTTTATTCTGTCCGATCTGAGGTCGGACTCTTATTGTGATTTAATAGTAACAGCAGACTAACACGTCCTACGCTTCCACAGCCTGGATTTATTACATAAAGTCTGTAAAGAGATGATGTATGACTGTGATTATCAAACATGACTCTCTGCCGTAGCGGAACATAAGCACCTTTTTGTTCGTTTTTTTTTTTTTTCTCAGCTTACATGAATTTTAAATCTGATTTGTCTGCGTTTGTTTTCAGTGAAACCCGTTCCTCTCCTCCTCGCCTCGCCGACCCATGAAAGAAGCCATGCCTGTTCTCACAGCAGGAGCAGGTAAGATCTGTCGGCGCCGCTCCGATCTGGCTGCGCTCCGTCTGTCCCTGCTAATAAACGCCGTGTCCCCGCCCCCTCCCCCTCCCCCCGCAGGGCTTCATGAAACACTGGCCCTGCTGACCTCCCAGCTGCGGCCCGACGCCAACCACAAGGAGGACATGGTCTTCCTCAAAGACGTCTTCAGCGAGAGGAGCCTGGCGTACCTCATGAAGGTGAAAATGAGTTTATTCCCATCGTTGTCCCGTTTAGACGCGTCCTTCCAGCAGAAGTCTTGCAATCAGTCCAGCATTCTCCTCGTTTCAACTCGATGTCGGCCATCTTGACTGCAGTTATTAACCACGATAAATGACTCTCAGGGAACACTTTTATTTCTGGGATTGACGTGACAAACGGGGAGAAAATACATTCCTATCAGCTCTGATCCTCACTGTCAATAAAGGCAGAAAACAGGTTTATTTTGATCATTAATATTCAAAGTTTGACAACAAACTGAACAAAACCATCAAAAATAAATCAGTAATTCAACGTTCTGTTCAGATGATAAAAGATCTGGAAAGAACACTGATTGTTTCCACTAAACGTTGGCAGAGAATTTATTTAGTAAAACTAATGAGCTGGATAAGATAAATCAGTTCGTTTTTATGGTTTATTGAAACACAGAAATGCCAATAATTACGGGTTTTAGATTTACAGACTTCTGCTCAACTTAAAGCAAAGGTTAGAAAGGTTTAAAGTTCACTTTCAGACGTCAAAAACCTTCAAACAGAAACCCTAAATGTTCAATAATTAGAATATTTACTCTTGCTGACTTCGTGTTTCTGCACTTTTTATTTGTTAAAAACAAGAAAACAAAATCAGCAAATTATTAAGTTATTTTATTTGACTTGATTTATTTATTTAGATGTCTGTTTCCCCTCCGGCTGACTTGGATCACGTCTCATTTGGTTTAAATTAAACTTCTGTGTAATTTAGTCCTTTAAATTAATCCTTTATTATTGTAAACGTGCTCGTTTAAAGTCAGGAAGACCGTTTAAATTCCTGCATTCGTGATCGACGGATGGACTGAAAATAGTTCAACGCTGTTCAAAGTTTGTCCGATTCCACCATATTTGTTTACAGCGGCGTGATGGAAGCCAAACATCAACGTCGAGATGAACTCGACACGTTTCCAAGTAATAAATGAGAAATTATCGAAACCAAAATGCTTTGTTCTTCATCCTCCGTCAGTAATTCAGCTGAAATCTGCTCTGGTTTTAAAATCGTTTTCCTTCCAGATCCACGAGAAGCTGCGGCAGTACGAGAGGCAGAGCCCCGCGCCGGTCCTCGACAGCGCCGCCTCCCTGGCTGAGGATGTAAGTCCGCCATGAAACGTTTGTCTGCTTCTGACGGAGCGATGTGACGATGCTGGGGGGGTTAATGCTCTGAAAGTGCTGACTCATCCCGACGCTCATCTAATAAAAGTCCCTCCTGCTCACATCCGTGGGAGGAAACTGCTGACCCGAGCGTACAGGAAGCTGCCGTCTACTTTCCTGGTGTGTTTGTGGCGTTTCTCAGGTGGCCGAGGAGCTGCAGGGAGGACCGATGAGCACCGAGGAGAAGGAGCTGCTGCACCTGCTGACATCGCCGCACCTCAAAGTAAAAACCTTCAGCTGCCTGCAGCTTCGGTTAAACGTCCTGAAAGCAGCGTTTTCTTGTTTGTCTCCCCTCTCCGCCATCAGGCCGTGCTGTCGGTGCACGACACCGTGGCCCAGAAGAACTTCGACCCCGTGCTGCCGCCGCTGCCGGACGACTTCGAGGACGAGCTGGACGAGGAGTCTGTGAAGATCGTCAGGCTGGTGAAGAACAAGGAGCCGCTGGTGAGCTGAGGCGGGAGGCAGCTGACGGCGGGTCACCGTCTCCTTCTGATAACCAGCTCTCCTCCCCGTCTCTCAGGGAGCCACCATCAGGCGAGACGAAGCCACCGGCGTGGTGATCGTGGCTCGGATCATGAGAGGAGGGGCGGCCGATCGAAGCGGTAACACTTTTAATGTCGTTTTACGCTCCTCTACCGACAGAGGAGATAAAAAAGCTGCACAAGTAAAAAGTCAGTTTACTTCTAACCCTAAACGATCCGACTGCACGTTAAAAGCTGAAACATTTCTTTCTTTAAACTGCAGCGATCAGGCAAACAGCTGATTGTTTCTGGACGTTTTGTGGTTTTAGTTTCCGAGCCACTAAAGGAGGTGCAGAGTTTCCACTCAGTCCAAAAAAACCAAAACATAATGTAGATTACGACGTTCGGGGAATTTGAGCGAGGTTGTTTTGCTGCACGGAGGTCAGAAATCTGAGCCGCATTGATTCATGTTCATCCTGCTTAGTTTGTCGAAATCCCTCCGAAGTTCGTTTTCTCTCTCTGCGATTCTTCAAACCGCATCAAGTTTCCAGTCTGCAGAAAAACAAGATGGAAAAGAACGGGGAGGGAAATGAAGCCGTAGCTCGTCATTGTTACCTGTAAACCCACAGGTGTAAACAGCGTGCTGTAAGCTAACAGTTTCCTAAATATTAAAAACTAAATGTTCATCGTTTCAGTTCTGGACTAAACTCAAAATATTAGTTCATGCTCCTTTACCAAGCCTTCCAGAATAAAGTTAAATAGGATGTTTGGATCGTTTTTTTTGCCTGCTCTTTAGTTCAAGTTTCTTTAAATTTGTTTGCTTTTCTTATTATTTGCATAAAAAACAAATAATTATAGCCAAATTGCTAATAAAACAACTCTCGATGCCACTTTTGTTGGGATTTTTTTTAGTCTGAAAGCAAAGTTTGATGCTCTGCTTCAATAAAATCCTGCTTTCAGTGAAGCAAAAGTAAAATAAAGTAAATTAAAGACGTCTCCAGTCCTTTTCTGTGAGTTAAAAGCTGCTGCCTCGTTGTAAGATTTCAGTTCTGATTAAAGGGCAAAGCCGTGTGTTTTTACCAACGACTGGTTCCTGCTTTTCTGCGTAAAGCTTTGTCTCGACGGGCTCCTGATCTTTGCCCCGAGGTAAAAACTAGGATTATTGTTTTATAAGAAAAGCTGGTTTCTGATGACAAGAAGACAGCAGCCGGAGAAAGTCAGAATCCATCACATGATCCCCGCGTTGCCATGGAAATATCGTCCACATGCGACATCAAAAACACGCTCGCCTGTCAGATGAGCCAATTAGGGTCCATGAATGTTTAATGTTCATAAAAACATGGAAGCTGTGGAGCGTTCAGGTTGGGCCTCAGGGTGTGTGTGTGTGTCGTCTGGGAAAGCCGTATTGATCCCAGGCTTTGGTTTCATTGTTGTGGCTGCAGATCTAAAAAGCTTCTCTGCAGGTCTGTGACTCTGAGGCTTGTCCCTGACGTTCCTCCGCAGGTCTGGTCCACGTCGGAGACGAACTCAGGGAGGTCAACGGCGTCTCTGTGATCCACAAGAGGCCCGACGAGATCAGCCAGCTGCTGGTGAGACTGTTCTCACACCGTCCAGTAACGTTTACATCTGGGTTTTTATCTTCTAAGAAGTGTTTTTATTTATATATTTTTCTCATTACGTCGAAGCGTTCGCTGTTTTATATTCATTCTAATGAAGGTGTGGCTTCATCTTTTTATCGTTGTAATGTCCATAAACAGAATATCCACTTAACTTCACTGATACACGACCGAAAGATTGGAAAACTTAAAGGTTTTTATACTTTACTGTGCTCATTTTTTCTTTCACAGCAGCAGAACAAACTAGAAACAAACAAATAAACAGTTGAAGTCGGTGGACCTTCAGCTTTTACCTTCAGACATTTATCGGATTCCGTCTCATGAACTCCTCCAGAACATAATTATTTCATCTACATCTACAGCTGATTACCTTTTAAAGCCAACTCAAGGTGGCCTCCACAGCCAGCCGACTTTAGGAAACACAAAAACTGGTTTCAATTTAGTAGTTTTTTTACAGATTTTGAGGCAAAACTTGATGTGAAGCTGAGAGTCGATCAGAACAGAGTCGATCAGAACAGAGTCTGATCTCAGCGTAAGATCTTAATCTGGTGATATGCATTCCTTCGAGGAATGCCAGGTGTTTAATTAATTAATTTTTTGTTCCTTTAAGTCGCAGTCTCAAGGCTCCATCACTCTGAAGATCATCCCAGCCGTCAAGGAGGAGGACAGACTGAAGGACAGCAAGGTGACGGGTGGAGGACAGAACCTGTGTGTTTTTATCTCCGTGCACAAAGTAACACACGTTTTATTTACTACAGGTGTACATGAGAGCCTTGTTTGACTACACCCCCCTGGAGGACAAGGCCACGCCCTGCCAGGAGGCGGGGCTCCCCTTCAAACGCGGGGACATCCTGCAGGTGGTGACGCAGGACGACCCCACGTGGTGGCAGGCCAAACGGGTGGGAGACAGCAACCTGCGGGCCGGCCTCATCCCATCCAAGCAGTTCCAGGAGAGGTGAGAACATCCGCTTTGTTTCACGCAGCCATTTCTGTTCAGATCCACGCTGTCAGAGGTCAGCTGTGATTAGACGAAGCATCGAGGGGGGGGCAGAGCTGAAACACGGCGACGCGAAGGCAAACGCTGATACCGAGTGTCATAATCCACCAGTAAGATTATCTCCGCGGGCCGAGGGGTTCCTGCCAAACACCGCAGAGACGACTGGATTAACGAGCGCAGAGCGAGTTAATAAAAAATACTTTTATCACTCTCTGGACGCCTGGACGGGAGACACGAGCCCCTCGCTGTAAAGGGTTCACAGGGGGGATATGCTCCTGTTTGTTTGAAGAAATGTTTTAGATAAGAATCTAAAATTTATTGTGCAAAACTGGACACGCAACTAAAACTACAATTAACGTTTCTTGAAGGAATGCTTATCGCCCGCCACTTTTCATGCCTGAATTTCAGATAAATGAGCTGCAGCAGCTTCCTCTGCTTTCTGCCTTCTCATATTTCTTTCTTTTTATTCCTCTCCTTTCTGTCCCGGTGCTTCTCCTCCAGGCGGCTGGCCTACAGGATGAAAATGGGAACGCTCCCGAATCCAAAATCTCCCAAAAAGCCGGCCTGTAAGTTATTCCCTCTTTCCGTAACGACGCTTCACAACACGCAGAGCGAACTCACGTTTCCCCCACCTTCGGTTCTTAGTATTCAGCCTCCATCCTCTGGTGGAGGCATGTTTTTAAAGCTGAAGAGTCAGAGATGGAGGGAGGGACATGAATTAATCTCTTTCATGTTTAGTCCATCTGGCCAGCTGCAAGTTCAGCCTAAGTAGATCCAGCTGCTCGCCACTCCTCTCACCCGCGGCTGTACGGAACATGTAAACACCCAGGTGAGCGGATAAAGAGGCGCACGAGTCCTGATCCGATTAGTCCTGAACCACAGGGGGAGACGAGAGCTTAGCGGTGAGGCGGCGAGCTGTGCTGACGCGGTCCCGACCCCCCCCCTAAACGCTCGGTTTCTTCCTCTCTGACGTCAGCTTAGAGTCGTTCTGCAAAGAAAAGCTGCTCTTATAATGTGCTTAACGCTCTCTCACTCTTCTTTACTGCATTCTGTATCAGCTGAACAAGGATGCGACAAAGGTGGGTACACACACACACACAGAATACACAGTGATGCTGAAGCCTTAAGGTGTGTGTGTGTGAAAAGCTTTGGGATTTCCACTGCTTCTAGCTTAAATCCCACCCTTCTGCTGCAGGTGCGTCAGAGCAGAGTGTGTGTGTGTGTGTGTGTTTTACTGCAACAGGTGATGTGTCAGCAACACAAAAACATATTTTCTTCATCTTCACATTCTTTGTGTTCTGTTGTCTTTTACTCATAATCTGAACATCAACTGCAGAGTTTTGGGGTCCACAGAAAAAATAAAAATCAAAAATCATCTTTTCTGAATCGCTCCTGCCTCCGGTAGCTCCTCCATCATCTCTGGGCTGCACCTCCACCCTCCTCCTCCTCCTGCCTGCCTCCTGTTGGCCCCCACCCTCCTCTTCATCACCCTCGGCCCGACCGCCTCTCTGACTTTTCCAGGTCTCTTACCCGGTGCTTACCCCCCCTCTCTCCCCTGCTTGCCTCCCTACAGAAGACTGTGACTGTGAGGGCTATTTCAATGGACAGTATATAGGTGAGAGCGATGCACATCTTTCTCCTCCCTCCTCCTCTTCCTCCTCTTCCTCTCTGCCTGCTGCAGCCTGGCTGTCTGCTCCCCCCCCTCCTGGGTGCTGAAATGACTGTTGACCTGTCTGGGGTTAAAGGATGAGAAGGCGGGCAAAGATTTATGAATTAAACTTTATTTAAAAAAAGCACCTTTCAGACAGCAAAACGAAAACACAGAAAATTATTTAGTTTAAAAGGATTAAACACCAGAGATGGATAAAATGTAAGAAAGATACTGAAAACTTAGTAGAGGCAAATTAAAATAAGTTACTATTAAGCCTAACTAAAAAAAACAACATTTAATTTATGTTAGTGTTTCAAAAAAAGCAGGTGGCAGCAAAAGGTCCTTAAACTAATAATTAGTGTCAAATTCATCGTGCAGGATCAAAACAAATACAGCCATAAAACTAAGAAATGCTAATTTCTAATTAATCAAACACAAATATCAAGAATTTCAAAATAAAAGCTGGAATCAACACTAAGTTTAGTTAAAGCACAGATCAAATTAGTAAAAGGTTTTATCTAGATATTATCTGTCTGCTTAGTTTGACAGATTAAACTGCTAATAAAGCTGCTATTTTAATAAAATTAACAAACTTTTGTGTTTCAAACAGGTTAATTTTTTTAGATCAGTAAATCATGAAGTTAAGGTTTAAACTCTGATATTGGTCACAGAATAACATCTTTAATGACTTACCAAGTAGGAAAATGAAGCAGCAGCAGCTGCTACAGCCCATAATTTAGCTTTTCTAAGAGTTGTTAAATGAATTATAAACATTGACCAAAATTAAAATAAATCAGTGTTGAATCAGCCAATCACCGGCCCTGATTTCTTCACTTTAGTGAAGGTCATAAATCTGATTAAATTAAGAATAGCTGCTGTTTGGGGGGGTTTGTTTTAGTGTTTAACAGGAAACCAGGTCTCAGGTGTGCTCGTTAGTGACCCCCCTTCTGACCCTGAACATCATTTACCCCCCCCCTCCCGCCCCGCTGCTTTAACGCTGCTGATTCAAACACGGCTTCCCTCCGCTGTCACAACGAACAGATTGTGTGCTTCCTGTTAACCTGCTCGCAGCTGAAACCCCGCCCCCCTCTCTAACTGCTGCTGTGGTCAGTGTGCTGCTCCCCCTCCCCCCTTCACCTCCCTCTCCCCCTCCTCTGAGGGTCTTGCTGCGTTGGACACATTGCACACTCCTCCAGGCACGTTTGTTGCTCGTTCACCTTTGTTGTGAAGGTGTGAGGCGGTGTCGTGATGCTCTAACGCCAGTTATAGTCTCTCCTAAGTGTAAAGCAGTGGCGCCCTCCTGTGGCCAGGTGTTTTCCTGGGAATTTTATTCAGGTACAGTGCCCGGCTCATTCCTGCAGGTACACACCACTGACAGGGGTGGGGGGGGTGGGGGGTTCCAGACTGTTCTGGCCCTGGGAGACCCTGCAGCCAGCGTCTCCCAGGGCCAGGCGGTCCTGAGGGTCCGGCTTTGACCAACAGCAGCATGCACTGACTGTGATAAAGGAAGATCTTTAACTTGTCTCTGCGATGTGAATGCTGGAACAGAAACGTGTCATTTTCAGCCTTAGACGTGTTTAGAGATCTGCATGAAAACAACTTGCCTCACGTTGTGAAATCTCACGACGTCAAGAGTTTCCTCTTTAATCGAGAGCTCGCAGTTTTAGTCCAAACGTTTGTTTACGTAATGCATGACGGTGTGCAGCTGTGAGCGGAGTCCGTCAGACCCAAACTGTTCATCCTCTCTGCTCTTCTTCTTCCCGCTCCGCCGCCTGCAGCTGGTCTACGGAGGAGTTTTCGGCTGAGCCGCAAGGATCGACAGGGCTCGGCGGGAGAGGGTTCGGAAACCGGAGAGCCGGAGTTCCTGACGTACGAGGAGGTGACCCGCTTCCAGCAGAGACCCAACGAGCGACCACGTCTGGTGGTTCTGATCGGTGAGTCTCCAGAGTTGGTGGATTGAAGGCTGTTCTTGGTTTTCTGTTTGACTCAAAGCAATCCAACCCCCCCCCCAAGACAGATTACAAGTCCATGTAAATTAGTTGAACCTATGCAATGTAGTGACTCAATTCAACCAGCAGAGGGTGCTGTAGGCGATTAAACTGAGGGATTCTTGACTCCAGAGTCTGTAAAGATGAACCTGTTCGAGGCAGAAAATCTGATTACTGAGTTTTCTTTATTTGCATCATGTCAGGTTTGTTTAACAAAAGAGTGTAAAAGTTAAAAATGTTCTGTATTTTTTTAAAAACATTTGCACCTCTCTTCAGAAGAAGTTTGTGTACAATTGCCTTCAAGTTTCTGCAGTTAATGTTTTAAACAGTTTTAAAGATTTATGCAAATATTGTTTATGAAAATCTGAGCATTTTCTGGTGACTACATGTCCCTGTTTAAGTTATTTGTTTTGTATTATTAAACAACCATTTAATGGGCCCTCCCCAGTTAAATTCTTCTGGAGCCGGGTCTGCAGCATCCACCCATCATGATCCTGCCACCACCATGTTTCACTGTAGGGATGGTGTTATAATTGGTCTTGTGTTGATTCTGGGGCTTCAAAGCAAAGGACAGCATATATCTGCACCACTTTAATGTGTTATGGAGAATTATCTCTTCTAATTAAACGTTTGTTCTTCCTCAGGATCACTCGGAGCACGAATCAATGAGCTGAAACAGCGAGTGATTGCTGAGAACCCACACCGTTATGCAGTAGCTGTTCCACGTAAGTCGCCTCGTTTTTAAATCCTGATAAACGAACCAACAAAAAGTAAAATGTCTCTCGACCCGACAGACACCACCAGGCCCAAGAAGGCTCATGAGAAAGATGGCGTGGAGTACCATTTTGTCACGAAGCAGCAGTTTGATGCAGATGTTTTAAACAACAAGTAAGTCCCTCCTGCTTTAACTGAGTTTCATTTCAAGACGTATCACTTCTGGTTGTGGTAACGGTTTTATTTTCTTATATAGGTTTATAGAACACGGGGAATACAAGGAGAACCAATATGGTACCAGCATAGAGGCGATCCGCTCTGTGCAGGCCAAGAATAAGATGTGCATCGTTGACGTTCAGCCTGAGGTGAGCTCCGTTTCTTCAGGATAATCCATCCCGACGTGTCCCTGCCGACTTCCTGACCCCCTCTGTATCTGAATCCTCCTCCAGGCCCTGAAGAGGCTACGGACAGCGGAGTTCAAGCCGTACGTCGTCTTCGTCAAACCTCGCATACCCGAGAGCAGACGCCGCCGCAGCGCGGCCACCTCACCAGGAGGGGGCGACCACGGCCGCGTCACGGTGAGTCCTGCTGAAATCAAACACAATGAAGTGCCACCAGGGACACAAATCTGAATAAACTTCCATTTACACATACTATACTGAAAACATTTAGCTCCTATATAAACCTACTCAGAAGCTCTCATACACACCAATCAGATATTTGTAGGTTGTAGTTTTAAACAGAAGTCATTCTGGTTAGCTTCCTGCGTTTTGTGCAGCCTCCGGCTGATATTTTACCAAATAAAATAAGCAATTATTGCTCAGTGGCATTACCAGGGCTCTCAATAATTGCTTATTTTATTTGGTAAAGATCATCCGGAGACTGCACAAAACGCAGGAAGCTAACCAGAATGACTATTCTGTTTAAAACTACAACCTACAAATATCTGATTAGTGTGTATGAACAGTTGTCACTACTTTGTATGAGAGCCTCAGAGTAGGTTATATAAGAGGTAAATGTTTTCAGTATAGTATGTGCAAGTTCATACTCAGGCCTCCAGGACATAAAGCAGCTGGATTTCTGCTCTATAGTTGATGTTAAGCTTCACCTACAGAGCAGGAGTCCAGTTGGTTTAATGGTTGTTCAGGTCGAATCACGGCACTCACCAATCCCAACATGGCCGCTGTCTTCTTAAAGCAAAAATGGAAAAAAATAGTTCTACTTTACCCTGAAGGTCTCCTAAAATTGGTACTTTATTTATTACATGAATTGCCACCATGTTTACCTTGTCTCGTCTTCCTCAGGATGAAGATCTGCAGGAGATGCGTCAGTCTGCCGTTCAGATTGACCAGCAGTACGGACACCTGGTGGACCGAGTCCTGATCAAAGAGGACTCGGCCAGCGCTTGTGCAGAACTGAGAGGGATTTTGGAACGGTTGGAGCGCGAGTCTCTCTGGGTGCCTACCAGCTGGGTCCGGACGTAAACACAACAACCCCGACCGTCCTCCAAACCTTGCACTGGTCTCCTTGTGACTCGATACCTCTCCATCCAGAACCTGAGAAAGAGAAAGGATTACCTCAGTTTCACTCCCCCATAGTTGCCAACAAATCTCCTGAAAACCTTCATTAAACTTACAGCTAACAGAGTACCTTCTTTAACTTTTTATCAGTATGAAAAGTGCCTTTTGGAAATCATCACAAGCCCTCCTAAAAGTTCACACAATTAGTTTTTTTCCATTAGGCTGAACAATGTGGGGCATTTAGACCTCACCTATAAAATAACAGATCGTCTGACCTGCAACTCGAGGAAATACAGATTTATTTCCCACTCCTGTCAAAAATCATGATATACAGGGTCGGCCATTTATATGGATACACCTTCATAAAATGCAAATAGTTGGTGATATTAACTTCCTGTTTGTGGCACATTAGTATATGGGAGGGGGAAACTTTTCAAGATGGGTGGTGAAAATGGCGGCCATTTTGGATCCAACTTTTGTTTTTTTTTTCCAATGGGAAGAGGGTCATGTGACATGACATCAAACTTATTGGGAATTTCACAAGAAAAACAACGGTGTGCTTGGTTTGAATGTAACTTTATTCTTTCATGAGTTACAAGTTTCTCACCACTTATAAAATGTGTTCAAAGTGTTGGATTGTCGATGCAACCCTCTTCACACGACCCCAAAGATAAAAGTCTAAGGGGGTCAGATCAGGAGACCTTGGGCGCCATTCAACTGGACCATGATGACCAATCCACTTTCCAGGAAGTGGAAGTGGGAGAAGAGGGTTGCATCGACAATCCAACACTTTGAACACATTTTATAAGTGGTGAGAAACTTGTAAATAACTCCTGAAAGAATAAAGTTACGTTAAAACCAAGCACACCGTTGTTTTTCTTGTGAAATTCCCAATAAGTTTGATGTGTCACATGACCCTCTTCTCATTGAAAAAACAAAAGTTGGATCCAAAATCGCTGCCATGGTCACCACCCATCTTGAAAAGTTTCCCCCCTCCCATATACTAATGTGCCACAAACAGGAAGTTAATATCACCAAACATTCCCCTTTTATTAAGGTGTATCCATAGAAATGGCCGACCATGTATTATAAGCTGCGCACATTTTAATACTCACAACTGATTTTTTTCCTCTGATAATTAAATCATAAATGTGGGAGAAGATGTTCACAAACTGTCCTCTGACGATACCGCCTACAGAACATCCTTTTATGACTCGAGAGGAAAAGCACACTCCTACGTTGATCATAATTAATAAACTACAACCATCCAAAATGTTGAATCCCTCCCAACTTATCGTAGCATGACTTCTGTTTTACTCACCTCAACCTCCGCTAGACGCTCTGGTTTGTTCCCCGTCCTGCACAGAAGAAGAGCTGGAATGTGATCGTTTTATACACAGATTTTTTGAGGAAAAAAAATGCATGACAGCTATCTGCCTGACCTCAGATGTAAATACTGTAAATGTTACTCCTCGCGTGCCAACGAAACACATCGTAGCACTTCAATGCAACCTGTTTACCTGGAACCTCCACTGTTTGACGTGTCGACATCAACTTTTGTACAGTTTCTCGCACATATCTGTATTTTTGGCTGAAGCGGAGACGCCTGAACTGAGGTTTTTATGCAGACAAAAAGGCCAGTGGAATGATTGTAGCAACCACGAGCGACTTTGCTTTCATTTTCGGCATGTGATTAATTATATTAAAACTTGAATCTAACGTCACTTTGTTGAATGTGAGCATCTGTTTCTTTGTAACCTGACATGTACAGAGTGCCATAATAAAGCAAGCTGACACAAACGCCTCTTTTAAAAAGAAAAATAAAACGGCTCCTGGTGTCGATGTTGAATGTGTTCAGTTACCTGCGGTGGAGTTACACGCATCCTTGCCATCAGCGAAAACCTGCAAAAACAAACATTTTCTTTGGTTGTGAGCCTTTCATGCTCAGGGTCAAAGTATAGAAGGAGCACAGCGACATCTGGTGGTCAAAATGCAAACTGTCGACAATCAGAGCATTATAATAAATATTACACAGTGATCCCAGAATCTTGTTTGCAAATAAAAACACTTAACCAAAGTGTTTAAGCATCAGTTAAAGATTTATCATTACCTGAAGGAATGTATGACTCTCTGTCAAACTGACTGAATTAAAGCCGTTTTTGCGTCGTCAAAGGCTCAGTTTATAGCTTTACTACAGCGTGTCCAGGGCTTTAAGAGATATTTCGCTAACAGACAAGCAGAGTTGACAACATGTAGAGCTCAGAGCGTGCATTGTGAATGACTCTCAGCTACCGCCACCCCAAATTTTAGCTCAATGTCTGTAAAACTGATCGAATTATAGACATTTTTGGGTTATTTTCCCCCTCTGGCAGCCATTTTGAATTGCGTTGACTCCAAATGCTGCTGATGATTACTTTAAGATATTTAACTAAAAACAGCGGACACATTATTGCCCTGTTTTCCTTCAAGTCAACAAGAAATCAACCAGTCGCTTAGTTTTTTTACTGAGAAATACTCTGTCCAATCACATTTCAGGTATCGCCTTCTAGCTCCACCCTCTTATCCAAATATGGTCATTTCCACCTCTTTAAAAGCCACAGTTCAGAATGAGGGACGAGATGCTGAAAACCCCAGTTTCTTTTAATGATTTCACTCCAATAAACATTCACATCAATTCTTAACCGATCCGATGAAGATTTACATCGTCAACCCTCAGTTCTCTGTTGCTTTAATTAATTAGCAGCAGTCAGAGAGCGTGAATCTCCAACAAGGCCAAAGAACTCTTGTAATGATCCAGATCTCCAACATTTTCAGGTAAACTTGCTAACAGATGGAAAAACCAACCAACGTTACTGAAAATGTGACCTCCTTGTTGGAGGTACAGATAACCCAACAGGGCAGGATCTCATGTAGCTTCGGGACCTGAACTCGGTTTTTAATGCGATAAAAATATCACAGTTAAGACATCAGCTGCTGGAGCACAGACAAGGTGTGACCTTTGACCCTGTCACCTAAAAGCCAATCAGGATCATCCCTGACCCACGAGGTGTCCAGCTACACCGAATCAGCACCAAAATTTAATCCTTTTTATTTGCAGCAACCCCAACATTTCCTGAAAACCCATTCTTTAGTTCTCAGGTCGTTTTGCTAACAGACAAACAAACCAACGTTCCTCAAAACAGAAATAAATAAAAGCTGCTCTGCAGAGAAAATGGAGCCACATCGTAGGAAATTCTGAGGTTAAAAATCAGATCCACGTTCTGGAGGAAAGCATCTAAAGGTTTAAACATCAGGAATTAAATCTGTTCTGCACAGATCCAATCGTGTATTTTTAATCAGACATCTTTCTGTTCTCTCCAGATTCTACAAACGGCTTCGTCTCAAACCCCCAAATTTAATTTACTGACATGAACTTCATGAATTCAGCCTCTTTATAACCAACTGATCAACAGTTTGAGGCAAACTGTGAGGAAAAAACAAACAAACCAAAACCCTGAAGAGTTTTAATCGCCCGCCGCTAAAACTGATTGAATTCTGGAGTCAACCCGATTCAAGATGGACGCCAAAACCAACTGACCTTTCAAAACAACAACAACAAAAAAAGAAAAATGGCTCTAATTTGACAAATGTGACCCCTGCTGGCAATAAAAGTCACAAAAAAAAAACGTGATTTCTGTTTTTATTTTAGCTGTAATTGAGATTTTTGTAAAAATGAGTCCATAAAGTCTTTATCTTTTGATCCCAGTAACTAAAAATTTTAAATAATCTTCCTGATCTAACATTAAATCAAAGTTTTCCTACAGGTAACACTTCAGAAACAATCCTCTGCCTTATAACTTTTATAATTTTCTTTGGAAAATGATCGATTCTCTCTGCTGGCAGCCAAAGCCCTGGGAAATCCCTTCATTTAATGCTCAAAGGGGGTAATTTCTCTTTTTAAATATTGGGCTGGAGTTCTCGATGACGTCACTCCAGACTAATAAAAGTCCACCGATCTCATAAACAAAACAGACTTTGTTGCCAGATGATAAATCACCAAACTACGGATCATTTTCAAGCTTTTCAGATGTAAAATTTGAAATTATTATTAACTCAACAAGGAAAAAAATGATAAATATTGACCTTAAATTCTGTGTGGTAGTAGAATTAGCACATTTCTGGATTCTGTTTCAACAATAAGATCTAAAACACTGAAATAAATTTAAAAAACTCACATTTTCTGAATAAATCAAACCCTTTTGTAAAACTGAAACGGTCCTTTTTTCCACCAGTGTTAATTGTTCACAGCCTTGAAAACTTCTGATAAAACTTCTCATTTAAATCCCTTTTATTAAACTTTAAACGTTGCTTCCGGCAGCAGACAGTAAGAAAAAATTAACTTTATAAAATAGAAACTCTGTCTGAGGGCGCTCAGCTGAACCTAATGATGTTTGTTTTTTTTTAATTAGGTTATAATAGAAACAACTTAAATCCCAAATCTGCTCATCTGAAGGGAGCGCCCCTGCTTCTGTCGGAGGTCAGGGAACAAGACGACCTTCAGAAGATTCTCCTCTGAATAACGAGGCTAAAACCAGCGAGAGGAAAGCTTTTAGGTGACAACAACATCATTCGTTCTGTCCATTTTCAATTGACATCAAAAATCAAATAATAAAAAACAGACTGGTTATTTTTTTGTTTGTTTTTTATTATCACACGAAAAACAAAATCATGCCTGGTTTTTCATATTTCACTTTTAGGCTAAGATCGGAAACACGAAATTGAAAAACGGGCAGGAGGACAGAATTTGATTTTAATATTTATTTGGTCGGATTTAGGTGACCCGGAAGTGGCTCCGTGCGGCAGCTCAGGTAATGTAGGGGACACTATGGTGGCGCTAAAACCTCTGATCGAGGACATGTTAAACAGCGGTTTGATCCTTGAAACAAATCTCCATGGCTGATGGGTCTGACTGGATTATCCGGTCCTGATCGATCGATATTGAACAAACATAAATATGTAGACGCCTCATTACGTCCCGGAGCGCACCCGCCGTCGCCGCCATCTCTAAGAGCCGACAGGAGTAAACACAGAGCGAGCAGCTATGACCGGATTTTATATCACGAGGGATTAACTTTCACAAGTAAGACTGAACAATAATTTTGCTTATTTGACCATTTATTATAATATGTTATTGTAGCTAACGTTATTTGGTAAACAATGAAATGCTAACAGGAGGAACTAGTCCTCCTCTCTCATTAGCTCTTTCTGTTTATTTTCTTCACATTTTGAAGGTTTCCCAGTAACAGATTTAAGGAGGCAATGAGAAGCTGCAGTAAGAAGGGAGGGTTTTGTTGCTACAGTTGTCTCAGCTCTGTAGTGAACATTTCAAACCAGAGGACTTTACCAGGACCGGCTTAGAGATGCTGTGACCCCACCTGTCTTCAATTTCCCATCTCATCTCCAAAAAGAAGGTGATTTTTTTACTGTACGTGTTAACAGAAATGTCTATGATTCATGAGTAAAACTAAAGTTAATATCACACTTTGTTAAACCTGTTTTTACCTGTTAGTTCTTTCTGCATGTTTAGGAATTAATAATGTATTGTGTATTACAATACACTGTAGGATACTGAAATCTTTTCAAGTTCAATTCAATTACTTTGAAGTATTATGTGTCTTATATTTTAGGAACACAGAAACCTGAAGGAAAGCTGCAGAGAGCCTTCCAGTGGACCTTTCTCTCCCTGAAAGTGAAGCTCAGCTCTCCAGCCCCAGTTAAAGCAGGGCAGTGTGAGACTCTGGAATGACCTGGAGTTTTTAAAGATTACTTTTCCAGGCCTTTAAAAAAAACTGCATGTGTGTGTGCATACACAGCACAGAAAAATATAAAGAAATTATTGATGCGGTGTATACAGAAGGCTCAGGATTGTGTGTATAAGAGAGTGAAATAAATTTAAATGAACAATCAAACTTGTTTCTTTATTAAAATATGAAATGAATTGATCTATTAATATGCCATGCTATATGTCTGTCTTTGCTAAAGAGCATAAAACAAAGTATTTTAGCATGATAGTACGTATTTTTAATGTGTAAAAGCTTCCTGTATCATAACTACATCTCTACTGTTTATAACAAACCAAACTTTGTTAAAATCGGGTAAAGTTTCAGAGAGTTATGATTATTTTAGTTGGACATACAGTTTCCTAAGGACAAAGAAATGAACTGGGGGGCACGTAAAGGACCCAGCCAAGATGGCGGCCGCGCTGACTCATCAGCTCCAACAGACAGCGCTGGTCTCCGAGGTGTCTATATAAACAATGTCTATGGTGGGGTAACAAGCTAATGTTTGTTGTTTGCTAGCACTCCTTACCAAACTTCCGGGTCACCTAAACGCGACCAAATAAATTTTAAAATCAAATCCTGACCTTCTGCCCGTTTTTCCAGTTCGTGTTTCCGGTCTTAGCCTAAAAGTGAAATATGAAAAACCAGACGGGTTTTTTTCGTTTTTGGTGTTAAAATAAAAAACAAAATAACCGGTCCGTTTTTCATTATTTGATTTTTGATAGTCAATTGAACATGTAAACGAATGATACACGGATTGACAACAAACATGTCTCCTTACCTGAGAGGACGTCAGTCACGAGCGCAGCTGCGTCCAATCAGACTGATTACCGCGGTGCGTTCAATGACCCCCCGGAGAAAACAGCTCTGTCTCTTTAAAATTACAACCAGCAGCTCTGAAGATTTTAATGTAAAAACCTACGAATTATTATCTTTTTGTGCCTTGGATCATCAAAATATTTAAAAATTTCAGATTAAATAAATCAAAACAACAGAAGAGATTAAAAGATCGTGATGTAAAGAAACATTTTAAGCTTCTGGATCTGTAAGAGACGATCTACCTGCGTCCAGCAATAAACTCAACCAAAGAAACCACTGAAAGGTTTGTTTATTTACTCAATAAGTTGTTTTTTTAAGATCTTTTTTAGGTTTGCTGTAACTTTCAGCTGGTTTTATAGGCGAGCGGATAAAAACACAACATCTGTTCGAACTCCTGGAGTTTTTGTCCTGTCAGGATGATCTTGGTGCCAAATTAAAGGTATTTTTTTTAAGCTCTATCCGGTTTAATCAAACTTTCTTTAGTGTTTTTGTCTCATACCTGGTCGGCGGTTCGAGCTCGTTTTGCAGTTTTTTTGTCCTCGGGTGCCTAAAAGACAAAAGGCAGGGAAAAGTTTTTGTTTTATTGTTTCAGGAGCAACTTTAATAAAACTCTTAATCTGTAGATTTACATCCAGTAAATACTTTGACTTCAGGAATAAACTGAATTCAAGATGGACGCCACAGCTAACTGAGCTAACTGAGCAGAAATGACTCCAACATAAAGTGAATTGTTCTTATTTAAGATTAAAGCTTTAGAGACAGCTGAGTGACGCAGTTATTCTGGTGAAATTATTAAACTCAGACAAGCCGAGCAGAAATAAATCTTCAGATTTTTGTTTCTCCTTTTTATTTAAAGTCTAATTCCACCTCTTCTCTTGAACCCGAGTCGTGTTCCTGATGTGATGAAGACCTCAGCAGCTGTAATCAATGCGCTCATCTCACCACTAGGTGGCAGAAGCAGAGCGTCCTCGGCGCCGCTCCGGTTCTGGGAGGACGACCCGGATGTCCCCTCAGGTCGTTTCTGACAGCAAACCAGATCAAATATTCTTATTACTCTTTAAACCGACACGTTCTTATTTTATTTAAGCTTTTTTTCATACATCCAGAGAGTTTAATTTGTGCGTTTTTTTTATTTTGCTGATGTCTGTCAGCAAAATATCGAATGAAGAGAGGTGATAATAAATAAAAACTGCACAATTCTGAAGGAAAAGAGGACTCTGACCTTATTTTAAGCACATTTTCCATTTCCAAACAACATTTTTAACTGTTTTTAAGTGATATTTATGTGTACAGAAAAGAATAAATCTTGATCTTCGGTGTGTTTGTTTGTTTTGGCAGCTCGGCTGAAGTCCGAATGTTTGCTGCTAATATTACACGGTTCTGAAAACGAGGAGGTCAAAGGTCAAACCGAGAAGCCTCGCATCGATCTGAAGAGGCGCAGAGAGGCTGAGACATCGGCACCAGGATCAGAATAAAACCATAGAAGAAGAAGACTCCTCTCAGGGTTTATGAGCCAGGGGGAGCTGGGTGTGTACCAGGTACGGTTCCTGCAGGTACCAGGTACAAACCAGGTCAGTACTTCCTGTGTACCAGGCAGTATTTATGTTCTGCCATCCCATCCTCATAAGCTGGTTTTCTGACCCCGTACTTACAGAGTACACACCCAGTACTCATCCTCTAAGTACAAGGTAACAAGTCACTCAATATTAAAGCCTGATCCCTCAAAGTACCAGGTAGTACCAGGTCAGGACTTGGTAGCTCAGTACTTGCCTGGTACATAACCAGAACAAACCAGGTACTTACCAGGTACATAACCGGTACTAACCCAATGTGTACCAGGTACTTACCAAGTTCGTACCAGGTACTAACCTGTTGCATAGCAGGTACTAACCCAGTACGTACCAGGTACTTATCCAGTACGTACCAGGTACTTACCCAGTACGTACCAGGTACTAACCCAGTACGTACCAGGTACTAACCCAGTACGTACCAGGTACTTATCCAGTACGTACCAGGTACTTACCCAGTGCGTACCAGGTACTTACCCAGTATGTACCGGGTACAAACCCAGTACGTACCAGGTTCTTACAAGAATACGTGCCCGGTACATATCCGGTACTAACCCAATGCGTACCTGGTACGTACTGTCTGTCTTCTGTTTTGCTTCATTTCAGTTTGATTGAAACTTTTTCTCTCTTTTAAACGTCAGATTTACAGAAACGTCTTCGGCCTCCCTGAAACAACATCACTGTTTGTAACGATGAGACGAGAGAAAAACCCGAGACGTGAGACAGAGAGGAAAAAAAAAACAAAAATTTGCTGAACGAATTCATTTTTCACCTGAACTGAGAAGGAAGATAATAAATCTAACATCTCTGAGCTGCAGAGAGGAAAAAATCCCGAACAAGCTTTTTTTTTTTTACGCCGAACAAACCTTTTGGAAAACTCGCTCCAGCATGAAGACGTTCCAAAGTGTTTTATTTTTATTTAATAATAAAATGAACCGTCTCTTTCTATAATAATGTTGAAATTTTAACATTTGGAGTCAGAGATCGCTAAAGAAACAGCCCAACATTCTTAGTTCTTGATCTGTGTTGTATCTGTAACTATCAAATAAACGATAAATTAAATGAAAACTTTAAATTTAAACTTTCTGTCAAAGAAACAGTTG
Source organism: Kryptolebias marmoratus (assembly GCF_001649575.2). NCBI lineage: Eukaryota > Metazoa > Chordata > Actinopteri > Cyprinodontiformes > Rivulidae > Kryptolebias > Kryptolebias marmoratus. The sequence goes on along the minus strand of NC_051441.1, from coordinate 4,075,133 downwards.
ATAATAGATGACTCCTGATTCATTTCCAAGAAGAAAAACGTGAAATTTTACACTTGTTACTGACCGAACCAACAAAAAGAACCAAAGAAAGTTCTTGTTTTTACAGCTTTCGCCTCAAAAGCAACAAATTCTTAAAGTTGGATTTAAAACATGTAAAGAAAAGAATATTTTAATGGTTTTTAACAATCATTATTCAGATGCTGCAGGCTCTTCTTCATTTATCGGACAGCTCTGGTCCCCGGATAACTCTTCTAAAGATAAATATTTTAAATTAAATAAAATTTTATGAAGCTTCAAATGTTTGTTTTTTATCTGCGTAACATTTTACCCAAATCAAAAACGAAAATGTTTATAATTAATTCTGCGTATCGCCTCATCTGTTAGAGCTCAGAGTAAAAGATGGGGATGACTCTCAGCGACTGACTGACTGATTAGCTGTGGCGGCCATCTTGATTTGAGCAGCTTCATCAGTTCAGGAAATAATCGACTTGTTCTGGTAAAACAATCCTGATTTTCGCTGTAATTAAGATTAGAGTCCGTAAAGACAACATCCAGCAACTAAAACAGCAAATAATTGACTTAATCTACCTTTAAATTAAAGTTTTCTGACAGGTTTGTCTTCAGAAATAAGCCTTTGTTTTAAATATTTCTCTTTAAAATCAACCATTTTTCTCTGCGGGCTGCCGTAACATGAGGAAATCCCTTCGTATAATGTTTGCGAGGCTTGACAAGTTCCTCATTTTTTAAAATAAAGATCTGAATTTCCCGATGGGGTCACTTCAGAGCGATAAAAAAATAAATTTTTCGAACTGGCTCACATATGTTGCTTAGAGACTAGATGAACGCACACACAGGAAATTATATTATCGCCCGCCGTTTATGACAGGAAGTGGAAACAGTCCACCTTAAATCACGTTCCTGATCAGATCGATCATAAAAAGTGACCAAGGAAGGCCGAGCACACGAGTCGGGTCTTAACTCGACTTCCAGAGTCCGCCTGTAAATCTTTTCAGGGGAATTTATTCGGGTCTTTAGCTCATCAGGCCGTGACGATTTTCCCGGCGTGGAGTAATTACCGGAGCGCTCCCAGAAACGTCCCGAGGATCTCAGGATTATTGACAGACGACTCGTTAGGAGTCAGTCAGGTGGATGTGTGCGCCGTTTAATCACATGAAGGGATTATTAGCCTCGTTAGCCGATCTGAATGTCAATGATTTCCCCCGAAGCGAGCTTGGATCACATAAAAAGTGCCCCCTGTTGAGTCTGAGGCTTGTGATCAAATTAGTAATCAGCTCTCTTAAGCAACAAACAGAGTCAACAGGTAATTATGCTTCGGCTCCGGGTGACGTGCCTGAAATGGAAGATTGGCTCGGAAACGTCTCTGAAAACAGATTCAGACTCGGGGAGATGAAGTCGGCAGCTTCGCCTCAAAATGGCATCACTTTAAAATGCAATTATGCTGTGGCAGCGAGCTCAGGTTTACACATTAATTATGAATCAAGGGTAAAACGCTGCGCCGCTCAAAGACTCGGGGAGGAAAGTTTCCAGCTGCTGAAAAAGCTGAAACTAAGAGAAAGGAAGCCGAAGCTGAAGGGAGCAAAATCTAACATCAGCTAAACTGTAGGTAAAAGCTGAAATGAGCAAAAAGGAGCAAAAAATGTAGCTAAAATTAGCATAACTGTTTCTAAAATCAAATGTTAGCGTATCTGTATCTAAAAGCTAAAAATGGCAAAATCATAACTAAACAACCAAAGTTGTAGCTAAAAGCTTGTTTCTGTTAAACAGTAGCCAAAAGCTGAGATTAGCAAAAAACAAAAACATAGCTTTTAGCTACGATTACCTACAAAAACAATAGCTAAAATTAGCATAACCGTTTCTAAAATCTAAAACTAGCACAACTGTATCTAAAATGTAAAATGAGCAAAACCATAGCTAAAAAGGAGCAAAAAAGTAGCAAACATAAAATTAGCACAACTTTATCTAAAAGCTAAAATTAAAAAAGTCATAATTAAAAGCTAAAACTTGCAAAACAGAAGCTAAAAGCTTATATAAGCTTACCAGCAGCCAAAAGCTAACATTAGCAAAATCATAACTAGAAAATAAAAAATATCAAAATTGTAGCTAAAAGCTTTGATTAGCTACTAAAACAGTAGCTAACTGATAAAATTAGCAAAACTGCACGTAATTAAGATAAACAGCAGACAGAAGCCAAGATCAGCTACAATTATCAAAAATATAATTTAAGCTAAAACTAGCACAACTGAGATAAAGGTTTTTATAAGCTAAACAGTAGCTAAATGCTAAAATGAGCAAAACTAAAACCTTAAAAAGGCTAAATTGTAGCTAAAAGCGTATTTTAGCTAAACAGTAGCTACAAACTGTAGCAAAAAGCCAAACTAAAGCTGAGGTGGTTCATCCCTGTGGAGGAGGAGATCTCAGGACCAGAACTTCCTGGAGGGATTCTGGATCCTCTCCGGTCTGGGAACGCCTCGGGATCCTCCAGGAGGATCTGGAGAGTCTCTGAGGAGAGGAAGGTCTGGGTTTCCCTCCTGGATCCGACCACAGATAAGAGATGTTCATCCAGTGATGACTTTGTGAGAGTTTCAGTAAAATCTCTTCAGTGTTTCCTGAGATATTTTGCTAACGCTACAGACCTGCAGGCGATGCAAAACTGTCGGCATTTCGGAGGTTTATAAACTGGCGTTTGTATGAACTGCTCTGAAAATATTTCAGGTCGTTTTTAAAGATGGCAGAAGCCCACTTCGGTCCCGGCTCGGCCTCCTGAACACCTGTGCAGCCTCTGCTGTGGGGGAGTTTCCACCCGACCGAGGCAATCAGAGCATTCCCAACGAGTCGCTGATGCAATACGGCCGACCTGCGGGCAATTTCCGGAGCCGGAATATCTGCTAAACGAGCTGAGATTGAGCCGAGGCTGGATCCCAGCCTGCAGCCGGTTCTTCAGCAACGTGTCAAATATTATTTCATGCAAACAAGAACGACTCACTTCTGGAAACCTTTAAAAATAAACTCAACTCTGACTCCACACGAGGACAGATTCTGTTGTTCTGCAGCTTGAAGCATCGTTAGGCCTTCTTCCACGTCCAACGCCGCCGCTCCTGGGTCATCACGCCACCGCTGAAGCAGTTCTGTTCAATAAAACCTGAACACCGAGCTGCTGCAGCGTGGCCACTGTCCAAGCTGCTGCAATCTTCTAAAGACGAATAAAGGAACAGATCAGTCAATTTTAGGAGCGTAAAGCACAGATGTAAGGGAGGAAATGAGATCCTGGCAGGACTGCGTAATTGATAGTGTGGTTTGTTTTGCATCTGTTCTGTTTTTAGGCGACGTGAAGCTCGTTATGGGAACTCGCTGTTTCCAGTTCTGACTTATAAAAGCTGACATTTTAACCACAAACTGACCACTGGCTCAGACTATTAACTGGGGAGGAAAAAGGTCTTATCATGGTGAATAATAATGACGATAATCCTCCATCTTTTAGAAACAATAACATGTGTTATCTGCTAAACCAGCCTGAGTTACTGAACCGCAAACACAAACTCTGAATGTTAGCCGATCAGAGCTGTGTTTATTTAGAGCAGGGGTGTCCAATCCTGGTCCTGGAGAGCCACCATCCTGCAGGTTTTACTTGTTTCTCTGCTCCAACACACCTGATTTGAATCAATGGGTGATTAACAGGCTTCTGCAGAACATGAGGAGTTAATTTAACCACTGAATCAGGCGTGTTGGAGCAGAGGAAACAAGGAAAACTTGCAGGGTGGTGGCCCTCGAGGACCAGGATTGAACATCCCTGATTTAGAGAATCTAGAGTTCTACACTTCTACGAGTTATTCTTTATGATTCTGACTTCTGCTGCTGAAGGATTTGATGACAAATAAGAAATCTAAAACTCCAAAATCCTGCAGGAAAAAAAAGAGTTAAACAGGAGTAATGAGGCAGGACTTTCTAGTCTGGATGGAGCACTACAGGAAGTGAAGTTTTAAACTTTCGGTGAGAATTTTTAGTTGCTGTGTTAGCATTCAAAAGCAAGTAAAATTGAGAATATAAAGATAATTTTTGAAGAGCATGAATCACTTTCCTGTAAAAACAAATCAAATATCAGATGAGATGTTTTAAAACCTTAGCAGCACCTACCAAACTGCCAGGTTCATGTTTTATTCCTTTCAGCTTTCTCTGCGAACGTCTTGAGTCAAAAAGCCGTATTTTTCCCCATAATCTAATAAAATGATTTTGATCAAGAGCTCGTCAGGCTTTCTAAAGATCAAAGTAATTTTAGGACCTCACTCTCAGGTTCTGAAACGTGTCGACATGTTGAAGACACTTTAACATGTAAAGAGGTTAAAAAAAACACCTCAAAGGATGAGTCAACAAGAAACAAACAACTTGGCAAAGAATCGATTTGAAGGAGGATCTTCAGGGATGTTAACAGCTGCCTGCCACAAACTTGTGTTTCCATTTCTTCAGCAGATTATATGAAAACAGAACAGAAAAACAGCTTTTTTTTTTAGATGAGTTATTAGTTGAAAACTTGACGTACAGCTCTCCGGTCCGTTCTGGATCTCTATTTATGTTTTTCCTAATTTCCTAAAGACACGACTTTCAGACTCTCGTTCGCCTGCTGTAGATTTTATCCTCGACTTTCCTTTTTTAGAAACACAATACGCACTTATGGTACAAGGACTGGACTGAAAAGGAATAAAAAAGCAGCCAAAGACCTTCAGAAAGCCTGGGTAACTACAACATATTGATCAAAACAAAGATTTAAAGGAAATGCTGCCTCCTTGGGGGCCGTAAAAAGATATAAGGGGTCATTTATTTTACCCCAGATGATATAAATCCAGATCTGAATCCTCGTGGCTGCAGACGTCAGCTGCGAGTTAAAAAAGGTGATATTTTTACCTGTGATCAGCTCCTCTTCATCCCGTCTTCAGGAGGTGGATCAACTAACCCTAACAAGGCGCTTCTTTCGACAGGACGCCTACGGCCTCACCCCGCGTCTAAAAAGAAAAGAGAAACAACTCGGAGCGTCCCGAGCGTCTTCCTGCCACCGTAGTTTATTTTGAAACTATTTGCTGACAGAATACGTGCATCTCCGTCCACGTTGATCCATCGGGTCGGTGAAAACGAAAGAAAGTAAGGATCCGTGGCCAGCGATGGATTAGCAGCAGCACACATCTGTTTCATTCGGCTGCAGGATTTCAGGCGAGTAAAATAAACTTTATCCAGCCGTCATTTTTCAGCAGGAATGTGAAACAGACAGCGGTCTTAAATCATAACCCGGCTCATTAAGGTGCTTTCTCTGCTTTTTAAATGATTTGTTGCGCCGACTTTTATAAGAGGTGTTAATATTCAAATAAAAAAATTAATTACCGGATGAAATGAAGGAAATGCACAGAACTGCACCTCCACATTCATCACACCTTCTGACGCCACGAGGAATTTCCAGATTTCTCATTTGACGGGCAGTTTTAGCAACTATAACCTCACAGATTTAACTCTTTCCCTCCGTCTGTCTCGTCGTTGTTGTTAAAGGAAGCGACACACAAATGAGCTCATCTGTCATTTCACAACAGCACACCGACGACTGCAAAACGACTTTTTCATTTAATCATTTCACAATAAAAACACACACGGTTTGCTGCATCACAAAATGAGAAAACGCTGTCTGAAGCCAGAGCGGAGAGGAGGAGGAGTCGGCCGGCGCCGCCGCTGATACGCGTTGGTCGGCGAAGGACTGCGTTCATCATAAGCCACGACATGAGAGAGTACACAGAGACAGCAGGCGGAGCCACAGACGGGAAATCATAATCCAAACAGTCTCACGAAGCACTTGAACTCCTTCCTACCTGTAACGCCCATTACCGCCATGACAGAGACGGCGCCAGGACGATCGTGGACCGGAAACAGAAAACTCAAAGACGCTAAATTTTTCTAAACGGTCTCACAGAAGCCTTTTGGTGTCGAGTCGTACGCAACACGTTCGGTTAAGTCCTGAAGAAGGTGGGAGGTGCTCGGAGGGTGTGTGTGTGGGGGGGGGGTGTCTCCTTCATTTTTAGCACGACATTCAGCTAATCCAAAGTGCTACTGGCTGCTCCACTTCTGCACCGAACCCGTTTCATGTGGAGAAAAATAAATATTTACATTGTGAAACAGCAAACTGAAGATAACGATAACAAACGCCACGACGCCCCGCCTCCCCGCCTCCCAACGGGGCTCTTTATGAGCGTTTAAATTAAAACCGTCAAACCTGGGATTGTTTTGGTAAAAGAGAAAACAACAAATACTTCATGAAATGGTAATAGCCACTCAAAATATCACCCTGACATTTTCCTAATGAAATAATGGATTAACAAAACAACAGTTGTGTACATAACTTGTTGTTTGGCAAGCAAATAAATTCAGACTCAGTCTCAATTAGCTGAGTGCTCTGCCGAGGTGCGGCAGCCTCAAGTCACTCATTTACTCCCATAAATTAACGGTAAGGGTCTGACATCCTCTCTGCGATGTCTGTAAATAACAGCTTAGCACCACAGGAGTCACGAAGCGAACCTCACATCCAGCTGAACAGTTACCCTAAAAAATGGCAGGTGGCGGGAAATATTCAGATTTTTTTCCTCACATTAATGCTTCGACCGCAGGTAAGCAACGATCCACGGATCTTTAGTTTTCCCACAGCCTGAGCAGTGATTTTAAAACGGCTCATTCTGTACATTCGAAGGGCTGATATCTCAGCAGGCCCGTCCTGCAGATAGAGACACAAATGGCGCACACACACACAGTAAAGCAACACTGCAGTCCAGCATCAGCAAAGAGAGCGAAACAGATCGACGCATGCAGTTTGGAGACCAGTTTTTGTTTTTTTTACAGCTAATTTGGCAGTGAGCGACATACGAGTGTGGGTTTATTTTTACACAGTTCTGCACAGGAACGAGACCTCTTTACGGGCAGCTGTCCCACCCAGTCTTTAATATTCTTTGTGCATATTTGTGGAGAGACCTCAGCGAGGGTCTGTCACAGCAGAGGCCACCCTCCCTCCGAGGGTGACAGAGAATGCTGATAAATTCGTCTGACAGCTCTTTAATCCCCATTAGCGCCTCAGACAGAAGGGTGTGACAGAGTGCAGCACCGTCCTCAGACCAAGCCCTGCTCCTGTCCTCCTCCTCGCCCCCCGTTCAGGTCCTGCAGGACTCCGTGAAGGATGCTCGGCCCAGTGGAGGCGGCGGCGGCGGCGGCGGCTCTGAGGGCGAGGGAGGGGCGTCTTCAGCAGGCGATCTCCTCCAGGGTGCCCAAAGTGGTCTGCAGGGGGACGGTCACGGTGTGGCTGATGGATTCAGAGTGGTTCGCCACCGGGTCGCAGGAACTCTGAAAGTCAAAAAAATAAATAAAAAAACAACTTTTGAATCTTTTAAGTGCCGAAGCAGAAGTGAGCACAAGCACGGCAGCTTTTAGATTTGTACATAAAAGCAGAATCACTGAATCAAAGAAGAAATCAAAGTTTTGGCGGCACTAAAAACAGGTATTCATAAAAACCTCTCTGTTTGTTTTGTGTCCTTTCAGAGCGAAACAAATTAAAAGCGAATCTTTAAAAAGCTGATCTCTCACAACTTTTACAAAAATCCTTAAACTTTAAATGACTCGCTCAGTCACATTTCTGCAAAAACACAAAACTCCGTCATTAAAATTAAATAAAGTCAAGACTTGTTCTGCAGCCGTGAACATTTTAACGAGCACTAAGACTTCCTTTTAAATAAATACAATCAAACTGTAGAAGCAAACAGTTTAAGACGCTAAAACAAAATAAAGTCCCAGTAAAACCAGAGAGTCTCAGTTTGCTCTTTTCCTTTTAAACCTTTATTATCGCCTGCTGTACGTCCGATGAGCTGATGGCTAGTCTGTTAACGGGTCAGAATTAAACTCTGACTGTTCACACCCATTCCACAGATGCTCACTTGTTTGTAGTGCTATTAAATATTTCAATGAAACTGTGAGCTGACATCTACAACTGATTAACCTTTGAACTCAACCCAATTCAAGATGGACACCAGAGCCAAACAGTTTCAGAAAAAAACAAAAATTGGGTAATTTTTCTAAATACCGAGCCACATTTTGGGTTTGTTGTGGTTGTAGTTGAGCACCTTCCCCAAAGCTCACATTGAAGGCAACACACTGCTCGACAATAACCCAGTTTGTTAGCAAAATATCTCACAAACCACTGGATGGATTTCAACGAAACAATTTAATGACTGGATGTGGATCTACACGTGATTCATTTTTGGAGTCAATCGGATTCAAGATGGCCGTCACAGCTTATCTACCTTAGCCTACACAAAAAGGAGGATACTGGAGCGGGTTTTTACAGAAACGAGAATCATCCTCAACAAATCCTCTGAGCTCTATCACAAGTTCTCCCATTAAACGCACAAAGTTGTTTAACCAAAACGGCTAAAAGACTCCGCCTCTTCTCGGGCGATATGCAATCCTTCAAGGAACGCTACGCCTTCATTTGCACGCATTTCTTTCCGCATCGGAGTACCGAACCTGCCTGGTTACTGTAAATCACAGACCCTCCAGGATTTCACAATGTTGCGATCGCAACTATTTACGAAAAAAATCAAGCAAATGCCGCGAAATCGCAACTTTTTGCAACTTTGCCCAAAACATCGCAACTTTTACCCAATATTTATTGTTTCTAAAGTGATTCGCCACCGTTTCTGCGGTCTAGTCTCTTCTTTGTGGGTTTGTGTAGCGTGGAATACAAAATAACCCCAAATAACTCAGGAAGAAGACACGTGACGTCACTTCCTGTT
>NC_051441.1:4056034-4066143 GCF_001649575.2 Kryptolebias marmoratus | reverse complement strand
AAACGCATCGACAAACACTTTGTGTCTGCAAAACATGTGAGGAGAGCTGCAGACCAGGGACAATCCAGAAATGCTCATGAATGTCAGTTTAGAAGCTATCAAAGTTCTCAAATAAAGCACCTTTTGAGAATGTCAGTGTTTGTTGGTAATTATCTTACAAAACTAGGAAGTATTTTTGGTTTATATATTAAAAGATATAAGTTTTTATTGATTTTAGTAAAAAAAATTGCAACTTTTCATCGCAACTTTTAGGAAAATCACAAAAAATGCCCGCGAAATCCTGGAGGGATTGAAATCACATCCACACAGCAGCAAAAAAATGAATCCTGAAACTTGTAAATGAAATCTGCCCTTCAGAGAAGTTTCCTTCCATCATCCTTCCCTTACCGCCCTCTGAAGCTCCATTTCACTTTATTAAAACTCATCCAGAGAACGCGTCGCCACTGAACACTTCATTAAGGCATGAGGAAAAGACTAATGTTGTCTCTAGTTAACAGATTTCAGAAAAGAAGCTCTTACCACCTCCTCTGCGTGGCTCTCGTCCTCCTCCTCTCTGCTCAGTAAGTCCAGAAGTCTGTCTTTCACCACCTGTAGATCAAACAAGTCTGAGGCCTTCATTCAGTTTGAAACAGAAGATTTTCCACCAGTTTTTCTTGTTGTTACAGACAGTAAAGGCTGCAAAGTAAAACTGTAAATGGGAGGCATATGGAGCAACAAACTGGCCCATTACGTTTCAGCATAAAACGCTCCGAACAGCTCCTAATGGCGGCTTCGGAAGCGATTTGGTTGGAAGCCTAAAGGTTCGTTATGACCATTACTCCATTATGGTCATTAAAATAAACGGAGGAAAAAAAAAAAAAGATAAAAATTTTCTCAACCATTACTTTTTCTCTGAATTTCTAAAACCCCAAGTGAAGACTATTATGTGCTCAGCAGAACCACATGGGGCCGAAAGCTAAAGGAACTTCAGAGAGGCGTATACAGCGGGGAGACGGTGAATGAAAACGGTAAAAACCGAGCAGCTGTTTGTCTCGCTCGGCTCTGAGGTCTCTCCAGCTCTTACCTGCTTTTAGTATCAGTGACACTGTTTCTTTTCTCAGCTGTTTTTGTGTTCAGGGCTTTAACAACAACAAAAAAACCACAACGAGTCACCAGAGCTGCAGCTGAATTTGCAGCCAAACTAAATTTCCAGATTATCTATTTGCTAATAATGAAAAAGCAGACGTATCAACGTAATTAATGTGAAATCCTAACAGCTTCCTGGAGACACATGTTGTGAGAATCTGTCAGGAGGCGAAGTGTGTGAAGAAGTCTAAAAACTGACCTCGTAAGCGTAATCAAACAGCTCTAAGATGGTGAGGATGCTCGCTCCGATGAACAAACCCATCTGTCCTCCAATATCACCTGTAAAAAACACAAAAACAGGAAAATAAACCCCTAAAATCCATCTTTTCTGGATGGACTTTAAGTCGATGTTAGGACTCGACTGAGAACCGTAGTTTGAATCTGTAAAATAAACTTTCTTTTTTAAGTTTTTACAAGATGAGCTTAAGTACGAATGAAAAAAAGTGACAAAGACCAGGATGAGTTTCAAATAACCTAAATCACAGATCTATTTGTTGGCAACTTTAAATGATTTCATCTACATCAGGCACAAACGTGAAACGTGATGAAGCGCTCAGGCGGACGTACCCAGTAAACCCGCCACCTCGTAGGCCTTTTTCTGCTCGATGGTCTCGTAGTTCAGAGCTTCGAAGAACACATCCAGCACCAAGATGTTGTCTCTGCAGAGAAGGAAAGAAAGGCGCAGATTTGTTCCAACGAATCTCACATCAGGTAATCACTTGGCAAGAAACCCAATCAGGAGCAGTCTGCGTGGGCGGGGAGGAAACAAGCCTCCAGGTATTCTGAACAACACGAACACAAAGAACCGGCACCTGACAGGAATAATCTCACTGTCCACGCTTATTAGATACATTATGTACGGTAAATCATAAAAATCTGCTTATTTTCACAAGGACTCTGCTGCTTTTAAACAAGACTGAGAGAGCGTGATCACAGAAAAGACCAAAATACGGCAGATATTTTTCATATTTTTATAACGGGAATATTAAACTTTAAAATCCTGCAAGAACATCTGAATAATGAGACCCTTTGACTAGACAGATTAAGGTTAACGTTGTCGGCTGAGAGCCGGTTTCAAGGTTTACCACGATATTAAAATGTCACTGTGTCAAAACCATTAAATATATGAATGAAAAGGCATAAATATAAACCAGCATGTATAAATATAAAACCTGACGCTATTATTTTATCTACAATACTTGTGATTCAGCATTGATCTTAAATATCATCATTTTTGGTCAAATCCCCATGCCTATAATCACCAAGTTATCATTTTCTAAATCATGACTTCATGACTTAAGTGCAGCAGAAAGTTTAAGAAATAAAAAAACCTTTAACTCACGTGATGTACTTCTCCGACTTGTTGAACTTCTTCTGCAGGTAGCGCGCCGACGTCTTGCTGGGGATTTTGACCATGGATAACTCTTTGTTGTAGCGGGTCATGTTGCACGGCGTCCTGCACATGCAGCTGCTGCTCTCCACGGCAGACAGCTTGGCTTTACCGGGAAATGGAAATGGAAAGGGGCGGAGGAGCGGGAAAATTGGGCGGGTGGGGATGAAGATGATGAAAAAAATCGGGCAAAAATTGTAAATACAGCGTGAGCCCTACTTCAACGTTACACATCCACCCAGATCAAAGGCAGTCAATGTTTTTTTTGAGTTTCTTTATATTTTATATAATAATTTATGAAGTGAAGCTCTTAAATATTGATTTCAGAAAGTTGTAATTTTAGTAAGACCTTCATCTTTGACACAATTACTGCCCAAACTGTGGAAAATGAACCTTTTCATTGAAGGAACTCTGCCAAGATGTGATACTAAAATATAATAGAAAAGGTCAAAAGTGGAGTCGCTTCCAAATTGAACAGCGCAAAGATCAGTTTAATATATCAGCATAAGCTAGGATTAAAAAAAGAGCACTATGTTTAATAGTCTGGAAGTACAAAACCCTTCAGTGATGGACAATAAAGGTGGTATCTCATTGGGCTGAGGCTACTGGAGACTCAAAACTGTGGGAAAATTGCAAAAATTTTCTTTCGCAATCTCAGTGAAATCACTGTTTGTGACCAGAAAGTCTTTATTTCTGAAAATCGCGGCCTGTTTATACGTGCACGGCTTGCTAAACTGCATTTCAACCTGGAGAGACTCACACAGAGAAAAGCTGCAATTAAATAGTTTTATTTTGACATTAAAGACATAATAATTTGGCGCTCGGACCCCGGCAGAAGACATGAGTGCTGCATAGCGATAAGCTTGGACGAGAAGCTCAGGATGAGGATTAGAGGAGTCTTCACCGCGCCGGACGCTGGAGGTGGAGGTCGAAGGGAGGAAGGAAGCTTGAAGGAGCGGAGGTGGGTTGAAGTTCGACTGGAGAACAGATGAAGCCATGATGGTAGTCCTCCATTCCTCAGGGTTGATCTCCTGCATGTTTCAGACGTGTTCTTGCTTTAAAACATCTGGTTTAAATTGGATGACTTGTTGCCATGCTCCTGGAGAACTTGATGATTCAGTGAGGAGGTGATTAAACCATTTGAATCAGGTGTGTTGGAGCAGAAAAACCTAAAACTCCCAGGACAGCGGTCCTTGAGGCCTGGAGTTTGACACGCCTGATGTAAACGAAGGCTTGCTCGCTGATTGGTTAAGATGGAGGCAGGGTCTGTTGCTGATAGGCTGCAGTGGAAGTACATGATGCAGCGATTGGATGATGGAGGTGAGGCTGAGGCGGGTCTTCCAGTCTGAATTTACGCCTAGGCTCCATTCGTGGCCACGCACATTATTTCGTTGTCCACCTCCGCCCACATTGGGAGGCGTCCCCACATTTATGATTTGATCTACAGGAGAACACCATCGTTTTTTAAGAAATATTTATAACAGGTGCGGTTTTTAGCAGGTGTCATAATACGTCTTCAGACAGGTTGGAGACGACTCCGTGACGAATCTGAGACAAAATCTGTCTCACAAACAGGACAGGACAGGACAGGACTGGACAGGACTGTAAACCTCTGCGACTCATGACAGGAAGTTGAGAACCACTGCGAACGTCAGGAGAGTTCCCAACTAGCCACAGATCAGTGAAATACCAGTAAAAAACACACACAGGTGATGAAAGACGTGCCTCCATTATGACGTTTCACTGCCGTTAACCGACGCGCCGCGGTGCTCTCCGTCGCTGCACGTTTTACTGCATTTTTACAATTATTTTAACATTTACCAGAGCAAAAATTTTCACAGCTTCAACCTTTTAGATGCGACGGTTTGACATTCTTCTTTGCTTTTTAAAAATCAGAAGAAACAATCGAGTTTCATCCTCGGGTTCGTCAGACATCAGAAGACATCGGCTCAGATTGTTTTTCTGACACATAATCATTTCACATGAATTAAAAACCCATTAAACTATTATATAGCTGATAATTAAAATAATTACAAAATGTGCCGCATTACAGTAAATTATAGTTTCATTAATTAATGCCTTTTTTTTGCCTCTTTCTCAGCTAAGCAAAATAAAACCGTCAATAACAAGCTTTGATTCAGTATATACACTTCAGTCACCGTAATTAATTTTAATGAGCCTCATCTTTACTACTGACAGCTGTGCATCAATGCCTTTTCACCGCCGACGAACAAGGAAGCGGATCACGTTTCAGCCTCTAGAACCTCAGAACGCCAGGTGGATCTGACATTTTCTTTGTTTTACATGAATGCAAAGGTCACAACGCGGCCGCTCGCCCCCCCCCTCGTTTCCACGGAGTCTCAGGTCGTGTAAATGTTTACTCTGTGGAAACCTTAACGGCAGCGTACGGCGCAGAGGCATCAGGGAAACGGCCTTCACCTCGACGGCAACAAAAACCTGCAGCAAAGAAGCTCTATTCAAGGCTCCGCTTTGGCTTTGGGAAAAAGATAAATAAATAAAAAAAGTTCAGGATATTTTTGTGATGCCTTCGGCCTTCTATACAACACTGACTCTTTGTCAGCGGTGATGGTGATTTTAAGCGACGCAGGCCTTTCCGAGGCAGCTCACAAATCATTTCCATAAAGTCAGAATTTCTGATAATGTTTAAACAGACCTCATTACCCCATCCCGCTCACAAAAAAACTTCTCCTTTAACGTTTTGAAAATCCCCCAAATTTTAAAAACTTGTGTGGAAATTGGTTATTCTTGGAATGTAAGAGAAAAAGGTTAATGCTTTCAGGCTCATGTCTCGCTGTGGCAGAACCGCAGATCACCGAGCGGGAGGCAGAGATCCCCCCACGGCGAAATAATAGCCGGCGGCGCCGCTCAGTCACGTAACGGAGGGAGAAAATTCAATATGGCCTCACAGTGGTCTCTTATTTCTATTCAAATGTGACGTTATTGGATTCATAGGAGCCCGGCTTTGTGCTTTTAAATGACCGGCTCTTTGTCTAAACTTGTCACCTTCGTCCGACTCTTTCACCTGTTCTCCCACGTGCCGAAATCTGCGAGAACAAATCACCGTTTTACATTTTCCCCTTATTGGGTTCAGATTTAGAAAACTGTTAATTATGAAGTACTTGGTATTACTAACTGAATAAAGCATAAATGATGAAAGGCCAAGGAGCCCTTGAAGGAATGCCTATCGCCCGCCGCCTTTCAGAGAGAGTTTGATGGAGTTTTAGCCTTTCCGATCAAAACTTTGAAAATAACGTCATGTGTAGGCCCGTCACGATAAACGATAAATTAATTAAACGCACAACAAAACAAAATGAAATTGATAATTTTCATTTATCGGCGTTATCGTTCCTTCGTGTCTCTTTTTCTAGGTGGACAAAAGGCTTCGGTGCTCTTCACTGACCCCTCCCTTTCTCTTAGCGTCAGGGGGGCGTGGCCTATTTAGCCATGCTGTACCCTAAGCTTTGCATTGTTATGTTTCAACTTATTTAGCCTTCCTGAACATTTAGTTTATTTTAGTTTATCTTAGCTCAAATTTTGACCGTCTTAGCCTGATTGTTGTTTAGTTCAGCTTTAACTTTTATTTAGATTATTTTAGCTACTATTCTGACTGTTTTAGCGCATGTTTAGATATGTTTAGTTTCATGATTTCATTTAGATTATACATGATTGATCTGTATTTGATTATGTTTCTATGATGTTTTTATCTGTATTTGATTCTGTACCTGATTGTTGTTTCTGTGTTGTAAAGCACTTTGAATTGCCTTGTTGCTGAAAAGTGCTATATAAATAAATTTCACTTCACTTTACTTCCTCTTTAGCGTTAGCCCCCGCCAGGAGTTAGCAAGCTAAAGAAACGCTGTTTGATATTGGGGGAAAAAATGAAATGGAATTGGTTTCAGGCTGGAAGTAACAGCAGCGGACCGAGGCGAACCAGCCGGTATGTTGCATTTCTGCTTCTGTTAGTTTGAACTTTTTGTTTATAAAACTGTCAGATTTGTTCATCTTCTCTATATAAAACTGATGATTATTACTTTCTGAAGGGCAGTTTAGTTTACAGACTTAATAATCTGTACTCCTTTGGTTGAATGTAGGTTTTATTTCTGTGGTTTTTTTTTTGTTTTTTTGTTAACGGAGGCTGAGAGTACATTTTATTTTTGTTTTTGGTTGTTTTATTTTGTGTTCCAGTTCCAGTGTTAAATGTTCTTTTGAAAGTAAAGTTTATTTATCTTTGAGAGGACGTACTTGCACTATTATGTTATTATCATTACATTGGTTTAAAACGGCCGATAAACTATATTATCGATTATCGCAATAGTTTCTGAGACAATTAATCGTCCAGCAAAATTTGTTATCGTGACAGCGTGTGTGGTGAATGACTCTCAGCTACTACCACACCACATTTTAGCCTAATGTCTGAAAAATTCACAGGGTTATAGCTATTGTTGTATTGTTGATTAGTTGGGTTGACTCCAGATGTTTCGGAGTTTCAGATATGAAGCCAATTATTAGATTCTGAGAGGTGAATTCACTGACATACGCTGCCTCGCGCCCAAAAAAACAAACCAAAAAGGTCAACACTTAATGGTGGATTTAACTAAACAAATAGGTCAGAGCCTTCCACTGGATAATTACTGAATGAGTGATTATGTTTCAACAAGTTATTTAACCTGAAGTGATGCAGGGAGTCAACCAACCATCCTGTTGATCGAGGAAAAGATGTTTATCTGTTTCAGAAAGGTCAAATTACTGGCACAAATCAAGCGGAGGAAACATCCGAGGAGATGGCTGAAACTACTAAAATCGGGTTAAGATCTGTTCAAAACTGGAGGGACAGCAGGGAAACATCACCTTCGAGGAAGGATCCCGTTTGGTGAAATCAAATTGTAGAAAGACAACAAAAAGCTCCCGACTTTGTTTAACAGTGAAAGCGAGAGCATTTCCTCATGCACAAAGCGAAGGGAACTCAAGGGATTGGGACTGAACAGCTGTGTAGCCGTAAGAAAACCATTTATCAGTGAGGCTAATAGGGTAAAAAAACGGCTTCAATTTGCTAGAGAGCGTAAAGATTGGACTCTGGAGCGATGGAAGAAGGTCATGTGGTCTGAGGAGTCCAGATTTATCCTGTTTTAGAGTTATGGGTGCATCGGGGTAAGAGAGGCAGGTGAAGTGTTGCACCCATCATGCCCAGTGTCTACTGTACAATCCTGTGGGGGCAGTGCTGTGATCTGAGGTAGCTGGAGTTGGTCAGGTCAAGGTTCAGCAGCGTTATATAACCAAAGACTGAGGTCAGCCGACGACCGGAATGACCAGGTTATTCCATCAATGGAGGTTTTTCCTCCCTGATGGCACGGGCACGTTCCAATATGATAATACCAGGATTCATACTGATGACATCATCTTCACACATGGATTGGCCACCAGAGTCCAGACCTGAACCCTACTGAGAATCTCTTGGTTGTGCTGGAGAAGACTTCGCTCAGTGGTCCGAATCTCCCGTTTGTTTGGCAAAAAATTAATGCAACTCTGGACTTAAAATAAATGCTGCGACGCTGCAGAAGCTTGTGGAAACGATGCCACAGCGAATGCCAACCAAAGCTAAAGGCGGTCCAAAGAAATATCAGAGTCTGTGAATCTTCAGGAAGTTTATTTTTCTAAAAGACGGACAGCGTTGACTCTAAAAGTTAATGTCGAAGTCTTAGGAAAAGCTGTTGAGAAACTGGACAAGCTTGGAGTATGTGTTCAGTATTTCTAAAACTGTCTAAATCATAGCCATTATTCTGTTGGCTAATGTTGACTGGCTGTGGCGGCCATCTTAAAAGGACCTAAATGTTCCTGAGTTTTAGATGCACAACCAGTGATTAATTTCATTAAGCTCCATTGACTGGTTCATGAGATATTTTGCTAACAGACAGACAGTCTGTGTTGGAGACGATGCTCAGCTACTACCTGTAAAGTTGATTGAGTTATAGAGTTTCTTGAGGTCAGTTGGGTGTGGCGGCCATCTTGAAAAGCGACCCAGTCGTAGAGGCACATCCAATGATCTTTCTGAGGGTTTTTCTTCATGGAAAGCAACGACTACAGAAGCAAAATGTTTATAAATGAATCTGATCTGTGTCTCAAACAGCGACGGAGTCACAGAGGGAGGAAAAAAAAAGCAATCAAACTCAGGCATGTGAAGCCTTGGTGGGTGTAACAAATTGGCACTTGGAGTTTGAACGAGGTTTTATTTACATTTCATGATCCAAGCTGAGCGAAGTGTGTGTATGTGTTGGGATTGTGAAAGCTTTACAGTCCAGAAAAAAATAAAAAAGAAGCCAATTACAGAAAAAGAGCATTCTGGAAATCGCTCTGAAGCCTCCTGCCTTCCTGCTTTCCACGGTGGAACTCGAGTCTCTGAGTCCATGTTAATGTCATATCGAGTTACACAGAATGTCCTTACGGTGTGGGAGTCCACAGCTTTGATGCTGATTGCCTGAAGGTTTAGTTGCCCTTGGCTACAGTTTTTTTTTGTACGATTCTGGGTTTCCAAAAATAATTTACTGATGGGTGGGAGGTCTGGAGGCTGACGGGCGAGAAGGCTGCACTAATGATGCCGTGTCTTTCAGCTGAGCTTGATAAAAGTTATAAATCGCCGAGGACTCCTTTGAATCGACTTATTATTTTGTGTTTTTTTTTTTACTGAAAACAGGCTTTAATTAATTATAGAAGGAGATCGTTTAAAGGAATGAATAGAATAACCTTTAGTATTTGCCAGAAAAAGAGAAATCTGACGTAAAGCCATTGTTTCTGAAACCTCACAGCAATAAATCTTTTACAGGACTGTCTTTAGTGTTCAGATCTACTTCTGTTTTTTTTTAATTTTTCAGTTAATATACTTATTTTGGATCTGGCTGCCCCTTTGGAAATTAAATCAAATCAATTAAAAAAGAAAAAAAAATCAATGTTTTTAAACCCAGACTGCGTTTCCCACTATTCTGAGGTTTGAAATTATCAGTAGAGACAAAAAAAGGGGAATATTTTACAATAATCAGGTACAAGAACATTTTATGACCCGCTGCCAAAAGGTGAAGGCGGGCGATGAGGTTTTGTGCGCATGTTTGTTTGTCTGTCTGCAAAATATCTAATAAACCACAGGAGTGATTTTAATGAAACTTTCAGAAATATTCCCTGGATACAAACATCTACAACAGACTAACTTTTAGAGTCACCCTGATTCAAGATGGCAGCCGCCTTAGCAAACAAAAAAAAAGATTTTGGTGCAAAACTGCACCAAACATTAACATTAACTTTATTAAATCCTTCTGCACATGTCAGCTTTACAGACCGTCCAGGATTTTGTGATGTTGCGATCGCAACTAATAACGCAAAATCAAGTAAACCCCGCGAAATCGCAACTTTCCCGCAACTTTTACCCAATATTTATTGTTTCTAAAGTGATTCGCCACCGTTTCTGCAGTCTAGTCTCTTCTTTGTGGGTTTGTGTAGCGTGGAATACAAAATAACTCCAAATAACTCAGGAAGAAGACACATGACGTCACTTCCTGTTAACATCAGAATGCCGGGAGCGTGCGGG
>NC_051441.1:3984146-4055053 GCF_001649575.2 Kryptolebias marmoratus | reverse complement strand
TGGATTTATATATTTGTAAATCTGACTCTCAGTGCCTCACCAACCATGAACCTCACCGCACGTCACTGTTTAGAAGCTATCAAAGTTCTCAAATAAAGCACCTTTTGAGAATGTCAATGTTTGTTGGTAATTATCTTACAAAACTAGGAAGTATTTTTGGTTTATATATTAAAAGTTATAGTTTTTTATTGATTTTAGTAAAAAAAATCCCAACTTTTAGGAAAATGCCCACGAAATCCTGGAGGGATTGGATTTACATTATATATGTTTAAGAAATAATGCAGCAAAGCAGTGAGTTTCTGCAGGTTTTCAGATTTGTAGGAGTAAAAAGAGAAGACACCCACTGAGCAGTTGAATCACTGAGAGGAGCTGTTGGTATGGCTCATCTTTTTTTATTTTTTTAACCAGATGATTTGGTGAATTTAAACCTCCACCTCCAACAGACTTCAAACTGTGTTTCAGATTCACGAGTTAGACTTCCACAAGTGGGCGTTTTCAAAGTCTTTCATCAACACAGCTAAGAAGCCTAAAAACCAAGATTTATTTATTTCACATGAACTTTAACACACCGAGTTTAAATCTAACATTCACGAGTCTCTCTTTCCTGAAGAGCCAAAAAAAAATCGCATGAATATCTTTAAACAGCTAGATAATCCTTCATTTCATAAAGGTTTATAAGGGGAAAACTGTTACATGGATGTATAAATGTACCTAAATCCGTAAAATAAGATCTAATATCTGTCTGACTCCTCGTGCATTAATCTGAACTCTGACACTGGAGTCCCTGCTGGCTCCGACACGAGTTACAGACTTTTACAGCTCCTCACATGAAAGGAGAAGTATTAGGTCGGCTCCTTTTAAGGAACCATTTCCTTCAGTGGCGATACATAAACTTCCCAGGAAATACACTGAAACCTCTGCGTCTTTATGAGGGAAACGTCTGTAAAGCAGAAGCTTTCATGTTAATTTGTTATACAAGTTAGGAAATTGTACCATTATTAGGAAAACTAAGGTCATTGTTAATTTTATTGTCCTAAAACAAAGACGTGTGAAGTTTTCTGCATTGATGGAGATCTTTCCAGATGTGTAAGCTGCCCATGCCAGAGGCACTAATGCACCCCCATACCATCAGAGAGGCAGGCTGGATGGTTTGGACCCGTCTGACCTCAGAACAGTTCTCCTCTTTGGTCCAGAGGAGACACATCTGTTCACATCTGGCTTCTTCTTTGCCTGATAGAGCTTTAAGCAGCATCTGTGGACGGCACGGTGAACTGTGTTCCTGAGCCCATGCAGCGATGTCCAGAACCAGAACCTGGTTTTAATGTTTAGTGTGCTCCAATGTGAATAAAATATTGGCTTTTGAGATTTGCAAATCATATCATTCTCTATTTATTTACATTTTACCCCGTGTTTAAACTTTTAAAACATGTAAACTTTTAACTTGAGCTGCTGAAATCCCCAAATTCAGCATTACTTATATAAGAAGCAGGTTTAGTATCAGAGCTTAGTGTCAGTAAAAAAAAAGCTAATCCTTTGCTGTAGCCTTAATCATACATAAACCATTACACAGTATATGTTTCTGGAGTTAAATTCATGAGTGTGTTTATGTTGACTCACCCAGCGCGGGCTCGGCGCAGTCTTTGTACTGTTCAGGTGTGCAGTACGAAGCGTCACCTGAGAACAGGATTAATAATGTACGTTACAGGAGGTATCGACTCCACGCCTGTGTTTAAACATTAACTTCTCGGAAGACTCAACAAACAAAGTACAAAAACACGTGAATCAATGAAACATGCTGAGGAACAGAACCTTTTCACCTCCCAGATACACTTCTGTATTCCTGGGGCTTTTTTTAATGCCGTCATCTAATCCAGCATTGACCGGAAGCCTCTCAATGCTGTTGATTTCACATAAAACGCAGCCGCCTTCCTGTTGATGAATGCTTACCGGGCATGTGAACCATCCTGCAGTTGCAGTTCTCCACAATGTATCGCGTCTCGCAGTCGATTCTGCAGGCGGTCACGCTGTAGACCTGGAAGAAGCCCGACTCCAGAGCTCGGGACTCACACTCTCCCCACGGGGGAGGCAGGTAGGTCAGCTGGAGGGGAGCAGACATGCAGGAGGGTTAGTTGGCTGAAAAAATGTTTAACAAATTACAGAATTCTAACGCGAACTAGAAGACTTATAAGGAAAACTTTGAATGCAGCTGCTGCTCAAAATTCAAGGAAAAAAATGCCTCCATTTAAGCTGCTACCAGTCATCATGGTAACCACACAGGTGTCTCACTCCCTGACTGCCAAGCTTAAAGAGGCAGACAGAAACAGATCGATTAATATCTAGTTCTGCGTTTTTGGAGGAGATTTGAGGAAAAAAAGACGAGTCCTATGGCAGCGAGAGACACGCAGAGCGGAAGAAGACAAGAATTCCCATGATTTGATTTGTAATTTGTATCTGTACCAAAAAGAGTTACGAGAGGAAGTTATAAAACCTAAACTGTGATTCTGTAAAAGTACCCAAATATTTAGAGATGTAAAGTTAAATTTTCTGTGATTTCTTCTGTGAAATGTCTCAGCTGTGGAGCTTCAAACATAGCTGGAGTTTTCTCTCAAAACCCATTGATTTCCATTTAGTTTTCTTTTCGATTGCGACAAAATTTTGTCTTTGCTGTACGACGTATCACTACCAAACATAACAACACATTATCCCAGACTGAGCTGCATGTTTTGGAGTATAATATGTTTTATTTAAATGCTTCACTGCACTTCAATGCAACCCTTAACTACAGCGATCATTATTTCCTAAAAACATCAGTTTATTGACATGCATATGAATTCTGCATGTTGTTGTCGTTGAGATAATGTTTGCACCAACTAAAGCCAGCTGCAGGTAAACAAAGATTGAAATGTTTATTCGTAAGGTTTTTAAATCCATGCACGTGTATTGTTCTGTTATATAAATCTTAATCATCATTATATTGTGCACAAGTGTGCACGCTTCATTTCCAGTATCATCTTCAGACATTTCATCTCTCCTCTAATTAATGATTTGAATATAAATACTACTTTAACTACAGCTAATTAGACATGAGAAGAAGAAGCAGAAATGTCCCAAATTTAGAAATGAAACGCTGAATAATGGAGTAGAGATAATAAAACAAGATTAATCTTATTTTCGGTGTCAAGCAGACAACAACCTTTGCTGAAGCGAGTTTAAAATAAGAACATGGTGACCTTGAGGAAAAGGTGAAGCAAATTGAAACGAGTTTAACTTGCAGGTGATTCACCTGAGCTGCGGCTCTGCCTCCAAAGCCCTTCCAGATGGCAGAACAGAGGAAGCTGTCATGGCAGCCCAGTTCCACCCACACTTTAATAATCCCACAGAGGAACGCGCCGTTGCTTTCAGTTTGGTTAAATACTAAAAAATAAAAAGGCCTGTTGTGTCATACTGTCCTCATTTGGAGGTTAAAGGTGTTTCAATGACTCTCAAACAGAAAAAAACTGACTTGTCTGAGTCTTGTCTGAAACAATGATGTTTAAATAAATACATTAAAATGATCATTTTAGGGTTTGGTTATGGTTTTGTTTTATAATGGCAACATCTTTGTAGCTTACTGGCTGCCAATAAAAATGACTTTAAAAGACAGGCTATACAAGTATTCATCTTGCTTCGTATCCTTATTATTTTGTTGCAATAAACCTGGGATTTAGTTGAATTTTAAATTTGATTAAATGCTAAAAATTCTCCAAAAAATGCTCTAGGTTAATGAAGTCCAATCAATAATCACGTCAAACTTGTTTTAAACCATTTAAAAAACTTTAAAATCCATTTCATAACGCAACAAAAGAGAAAAATCACCATAAGCGATTAATATTTTTGGAACCCACAGCAAAAAAATAACACTGTTCATCGGCACAGACACCAGGTTTCTCGTATCGTGTTCATTTCATATTTAACTGTAAGACCAGACTGGATTTGCACGGGCTGGCTGATAATTAGAGCAACAGTTGGAGTGGCAATAACACCAGAGAGACTCTTTAATCTGATAGTTTGTTTTCACCAAAACAAAGATGATTCTTTTACCTCAAAACTCGATTCGTTCGCAGCCCTACGAGTCGGGAGAGTTCATGGGTTTATTCCAACGTCTTGCATAAAATAAAACACGGCTGACGTCTCTTTCTTCGGGGAAACAACAGAAAACACAGAAGTCAAAAGTCCTTCATAAATGTCAACCTGCAGAGAGAGTTTCTCCAAGTCTTTAAAACCCGAGTGCTGCAGAGCAGAAGAGTCTTGGCAGCGGGGGAAAAAACAACCCAACAGTTAGCCAGACTCTGTCAGAAAAATCCCACAACATGCAGTGAGGAGAGAGCGTACAAATGCTCCTGTGGCTCTGAAGACTGGGGCAACAGATGACAAACGAGGGACACCAGGTTGAGCAGCATGGAGGCCCATCTGCTCCACAACACAGGCGGCGAGGTCCAGCCGTGTACTGTATCCATCACCCGTCACCCTTCGTTCCCAGTTTCCTTCACTGTCACTTCAGTGTTTCCCATGTGAGGCAGCTTCTTCTGCCAAAAGATCATTTTTTCTGGGATGATGCAAAAAGCAACATCGTGCCAGAATAATCCTGGCTGCAGCAGAATCTGAAACCCTGATCCACGTCGGGTTATTTTGTTCTTCTGCTTTCAGGGTACAGCACAGCAGATACAATCTTTTTTTTTGCTAATAATTATAGCAGGACAATAAATTTTAACTTAATCCAAAAGGCAATCTTGCACGCTAAATGTTCCAGTGTCCACAAGCCTCTAGCCATCTGTGTGCAGCTATAGTTTCCTGTAATAATTATACGTTCCCGTCTCGACGCCAGCAGCCAGTCGAAGCCGTATACTGACATTCAGGAGCTATTAATTATGTCAGAGACTTAAAAAATGTGCTTCTCCACAATCCTTAACCTTTACAATCACCTTCACATCTCAGCTAATCTTCACTTCTGGCCTAATTAAAGTCAGGTGTAGCTGATCCAAGATCTGATTATTTCTCTGTAATCAGATAATCTGAGGAGCTCAATATCACTTTTCAGTGTGTTGGGGCCTGCTGACCTGATTATGGTCTATCTAATAAAAGCAGAGGCTTGTGGCTCACTCAATGTGGTATTAATCAATGCTCCATTCCCCTGTTATACTTTAGCAATACTTTAATTAGGCCGTATAACTTTGCCAACCAGGGATGTTGTTAAAAAGTTGATAACAGGTCATCCCATTAGCGCCGGCTGTGTGAACTGAATTTCAAATTCTGGACATTTGATTAAAGCTGAACAACAAATCTGAACAACAAAACTCCCCTTCATGTGTTGTTGTTGTCTTTTCCCGAGCTTGAATTAAGAGTCTTTGTGGAGTAATAAAGACTTTTTTTTTTTTTGTTCACGAAAAGAATGACTTTCTCATCTAAGGGAACAGTATGCCCTTTTAGTTTCATTTAAAAGCCCACAGCCAGGCAATTCTGAATTTGGAGAGCTTAAATATAAAATTGCTGTGTGGGGACTCATTCATCCTTTTCTGTGGGCCGTGTATTTTGTGCCCAAGGCTCGCTTGATTAAAGCTGCTTTGATGTGCGCCTAATGCTATTAGCACGAAATTTGTTAATTTAAACTCTTTGTCAAACTCGTTTTCTCAGGCGGACAGACTGGTATCTGTCAGAGAGATCCATTAATCACAAATTTTCCCCTCAATATGCTTTGCAAGACGCAATTTCAAAACATTTGACCAATTATTTCGGGCTTGATTTGTTTCGGACATATTTGAAGGTGCCCTCAGCGGCTCTGGGGAGGAAGAGACAGGTGGAAACTCACAGCATGATACTGCTCCTTGGGTATTTTATTCAAACTGTACTGAAGGCACATTAATTAGCTGGAGCTAAGTTTGTTTTCCCCCCAACATGCAGACTTTTGAAGAGGAGCAGAAAGCAATAGAGGAAACCCAGCCAAACCCAAAAAGCTGTGATGTGTTGAGGTGACATTTTATTTCAGTTTAATTGAAACAAAGTTCCTGTAACCTGTAATACTTTAGTCTAATTCAGTGTGTTTAAATGTCTTTAGGGCAGCACTCTCATCCATAATAATCAAAGGTTTGTAGACAGTCTGAACCACACAGAAACTGGGAATAAAACCACCCTGTCAGTGATTTCATTCAGCTGATGAGGGTTTTCAGTGACTTTTAGGAATCAGAGCAGCTGATTGGTGATTTCTGTTTGTTTGTTTCTGAGTTTAATATTGATAAACAAGAGTAAAGAGTGATTATCTCTGGGATCCAACAGTATCAGTTCACATCCTAATTCTAAGTATAAAGTTATCTACATTTTCTCTTTAAAACACTTCCTGTCTAAACAACTTTATATATAAAAGCTCTGAAAAGTAAAAAAAAACATTCTTGCCATTTCCTCTGGCATATAGGACACTGTTTTTTTAAATAAACAGCACCACTGAAGTAGGAACGCACTGGGATGGCCAACCACCGTGCAGCAATCTATGCTAAAGAGGTGAGAATTTGTGCCGCCATCTTGGTAGGTGCTTTCAGTTAAAGCCATCATGACAGCAGGTCATAAATATCCAAGTAAAACAACATTAAGTCTTACAATTATTGGAACCTGAACTTAAATCATATGGTAGTATATCTTTTTCTTTGGAAATACTAGTCAAGAACAATGTATTATTATACTGTTTACTAGGCTGCTGTAATTCATGTTAAGCAGAGTAATGACATATACCGGCTAACTGAAAATAATTGATAACAGTGACATTTTCTCTCAAAATGTCTAAATACTGAAGGGTACATTATATAACGCTGAATATCTCTAGAAATATGAAGAAATTAGATAAGTTTAAGTTCTTGGTCTGAGTGCAGTTAATGGAAGAGCTCTGTTAAGACTAAGTAGACAAGTAAAGTACTTAAAGTGTACTAGTCTGGCTATAATTATTACAACATTTGGTAATTTCATCACCGTATTGAATATGAGCTCAGTGGTAAGAAGTGGCAGGTTGCAAAAGTTTCATTTATTTACTTGTTTTGGTCTAATTGTTGCAGAAGTAAACTCTTAATATATGGTCAGTGTTTGGTATGACAGCAGTCTGGGTTGGCATTTTACCACCACTAATGTTTGACCAAGCTTGATGGGAAGCTCATTACAACACACACTTTTCACCTGTTCTCACAATATGCACGATTTACGTTTCTTTTAGTAAAATAAGGCTCATAAATTCTACACATTTTCGGACTGATGACAGAATACAGCTTGCACAAAGTGTTACTGTGTGGCTTCAAAATGTAAACAGAGAGAGATATAATTATATAGCACCTAGCAAGATGGCAGCCAAGACTCTCACCAAGCACCATTAGTGACCATCAGTGTATTTTTATTTCAGTGGGTAGCTCAATATTCTGGTCAGTTTCCAACTGGATCTGAATGCCCGTGTTGTGAAAAGGAGGCAATTAACAGCAGGACAGAGTATCAAATGTTACAAATGTGTGCTGCCCAGAAATATGCCTGCCTTTTAATTGGCTTGGTGAGCTCAGGTCAGTGGCAGTTATCTGAAATATGGCAACAACTGCCCAACTGATCAACCGGTCCACTCCTAAGTAAAACCTAAACCGTCGTCTGTATGTTTGCAGCTTACTTTCACTCCCTTACAGCAGCGAAAACAAAAACATTTGTTACCATACATAATGTAAAGCGACAGCCAGTATTTGTCAAAGGAAGAGGAAAGAAAATAGAGGCCATTACATAAAGCTTGGCACGAAAACAGAAAAAAGGAGGGAGATGGAAACACAAACACTGAACGTGAGAGGCAGAGCAAATAATCTCAATGGTCTTACGAGGCTCAGAGAAGACACAATGGAAAAACCTGGCAGAAACAACATGAGGAGCTTGTTCAACTTGACTTAAAAAAAGAGAAGAGAAAGAAGAAGAATGGTGACAGAGAAAAGCTCATCTCCATTAGCTACCATGGGCAGCGTATGTTTGTGAGCCCCGCAGCCTGTTTGATGGAACAAAGGTTCAGTATGATTGAGCAGAGCTGAGATTGTGTCGAGAGCCTCTCTTCCAGAAAGGTCAAAGCCAGTAAGAGGAGAGACAAGTTCATCATTCGTCTGTCAACAATCACCAAGAGACCTCAGAAGCTACCTCGGGGTCTGGAGACAATAATGGAGCCACCACGAGACCACCCACTCACACATGGATGCACAGAATCCCATCACGCCTGCTGTGGCAGGTTATATATCACATTATCTCCGAGGGATAAGTGGGGTATGTGTGGATTAGAGGTGGGAAATAAAAAAACTACTGATGACTGAGTAACAGTGAAAGTCAGGAACGCTTACCCTCTGCTCCTGTGTGGCCACGAAGGTCTGAAAGCCGGGGGCCACGCCGAAGCCCAGCTCGTGGACGAATGGAGGCTCCGCCTGGCTGTGGATCTGCACCCGCACACCTGCCTCAAACGCCGTGTCATCTGCATGGCAGGTAAAGAAAAGGAAGGCCGGTTATTTACAGAAACACGACCTTTCGACCAACTCAGGTCAGATAAAAGAGCGGAAAAAAACAAGCTCTTTGTGCTCAGCAGATGCTGACAGTCAAATTCTGAATTTCATGCTGGAAACAACTTTTAGCAATAAATTTTAGGACTTTCATCTCAAAGCTTCAAGCTTTATAGATTGTTTGCATGATAATGCACACACTCAGAGCTTCCCATTTGTTGTGACATCAAACACAGGTAGGGAAGAAGGCTTGGTGCTGAGTCCACAAGATGAAAGGGCCTTTATCCTTTTATTCAGTGCCCTCCAACACACACACACACACACACACAACATTTATGGACAAAGAATAAGCAGTGCTTGTAGAAATCAATAGTGCTTCACATTCAGAGGTGAGCGCAGACATTCAATCAAGGCCTTTCCTCGCCAGCTGATCAGCCCGACACTCCGAGGTGCTCCATAACCAGAGCGCCAGAGTCTCCCAGCACGACCCGCCTCGCAAATCGACAAGGTGCACATACAGATTCACGACAGCATCCACCCCCCACCCCCCCCAACCAAGATGCACTCATCAATCAAACGTCGGCAGGGACAAATGTGGCAACAGCATGGGCGCTGGTATGTTAAGGCACAGATGAATGGATCAAGCAGGCTTTGTTGAGCTTTTGAGAAAACATTACAGAACAGTCTGTGTGTGGGGGGCAACTGTTACTCATGTTTAGGTGACATAAATCTGTCTGCACAGTTATGGGGACTCCTGTTCCTTATGAGGACACAAATCTAGTCTCTAATACGTAAATCATGAGGGTAGGTCATGGTTAAGATTAGAATAAGTTGTCAGAAAACAAACAAGTCGATGAATTGTCAGCTAAAGAAATTAAAGCCTGAAGACCAGACGTCTCATTAAAGGTTATAAGAGGTCACCTTCAGCTACTACTACGTCGAATTTTAGCCCAATTCCTGTAAATCTGACTGAGTTTTAACCATTTTTGTGTCAGTGACCGCCTTGAATCGAGTTAAACTCAAAAGTTAATCAGTTGTAGATGTAAATCCAATGACTTTACTTTCATTAAAGTTCATCCAGCGGTTCAACACTATCCTCTGCCTTTCGATGGTGGGCGATAACACGTTTATCTGCGTATTTCTCCGTTTAATTTTAAACAAAGGTCTAATCAGAGTCAATCAGTGAACATATACACTGCGTTGCAGCATTTACACAGGAGGGTAATCATTATGCAGTGTCCATTCTGTCCCTAAAAATACCGTGTCCTGACTGACGAGTCTTACATATTTTATGTCTCATTAAGTGTCGAGAGGATTCATTTATATGCAACTGCAATTACAGCATCTGTGCATGTAGTATACACCCCATCTGTCCGACAGTATTACGCAGACAGGATCACTGCGCACGTCGCCGGGATTCAAGAGGCCACAAGAAACTTACTAAGATCTGCAGAGGATGTCGGCTTGTAGTCATGTTTACCCAAAGCAGTAAAAAGTATTCGAGAAGAGGAGCGTCTCTTACAGGACATTTAACTAAATACTTTTGCTGTTAGAGCAGATTTTGTTAAACAGTTCTCCTTTGAACAATAACTTAAAGTGAAACTGGTTTGAGAAATGTATTTAAACAACTAGTTTTTAGCAGCTCTAACAGCGTTATATCTTACTTTATTAACCACTGTTGCTAAAAGATGAATAAAAAAAAAACAAAAAAAAGCAAAAAAGGTAAAATATTCCTTAACTAAAATACACTTAAAACAGAGTAAACAAAACCCTAATGTCACCACAAGACAAAATAAATAAGAATCACCTCAGAAAACATCTTGAAATATCCAAAAGAAATGTTTCTTTTGCAACTAAAAGATCAACGGAATCTGTTTAAAATTACTGAGGGAAGTGAAAAATTCCAACATATTAATCTAAGGTAGGAAAAATACCTGAATTTAAACTGTGTAAGAAAAGATAGGACGGAGCTGCAGCCGGTGGCTCATTATGGGCACCATGGCAACCACTCACACGCGTCTCTTACTCCCTGACTGCAAACTTTGAGAGGCAGACAGAAACGCAGGCTGAAAGCTAAGCCTCAAACAGCCGCTGTGCAAAAACAATCAGTCAGATCTTTGAAAATCTCTCGAGCTGTGAGCGACGGAGGACTCCGAGTGTTTATGCCTCCAGTGTTTTAATGTAGAAGCAACAAGTCTAAGACTCTTCACTTCCAGTACTGAAGAGGAAAATAAAATATAGCTAAAGTCTGTGGAAGCTTTGGGCGTGTGAACTCAGCATTCTGGGGGATTTTTAGAGGAACTTCTCCAGCAGTGAGAGATACACTGGGTGAAAGAGGACAAAAAAGGCCTTTTCATGTATAATTCCTGTTTGCACCAAGAGGAGTTTGTTTGCAAAAAGGTTTAAAAATTTTAGCCGATTCAGAAGTCAGTTTGGGACAACTGCCAGTTGAACATTCGGTGAAACAAATAAAATTAAAACTGTGTAAAACCCAATAAAATATATATTTAAAAAAACACAAAGTCAAACTTTCTGCCGCCCTTTAAAATCCGAGTGATGTTTCTGCTGAGCTCCAAAGAGGGCTGCATTTCCTCGTGTGTTTCGCCGAAATCCCATTCGTCCTTTTTTTGAGAATTTGGTCGACATTCTGCGACGTCCCGAAATGTCAGAGCGCACCGTTTCTGCATGAGTCCGTAATTTACTCGTTTTATTTTGAGATACAGAAGAAGAATTCTACCAATGCTTATGCGTCAACACTTTTTGTCCTTTCTACTTAAAACGGTTTGATCAAAAGAAAACTGTAAGGTTTTAAGTACATCGTGACATCTTCTGCTCTTTTCTGCCACGTCAGAATGAGTTTCCAATTAAAGCACTTTCACTCCATCTTTTTTCACCTCCTTGCACATGCACTCACAGCAAATGGAGCTTTCTTCAGTCACACTCCGATAAGCATTTAAAGTATTATAAGTAGAGAGGTGTTGCTGTTTGTAACAAGTGGAATTCAATCCGTCGATGGCTTTGGGTCTGTATGAAGGTTTAAAAAAAGAATTTCCAAGAACACAAATCAATAGAGTAAATGCTGTGACTGTCTCAGGCATTGACTTGAGATTGCATCGGACAGAAAGCA
The DNA here is from genome assembly GCF_001649575.2 of Kryptolebias marmoratus. Taxonomy (NCBI): domain Eukaryota; kingdom Metazoa; phylum Chordata; class Actinopteri; order Cyprinodontiformes; family Rivulidae; genus Kryptolebias; species Kryptolebias marmoratus. The sequence goes on along the minus strand of NC_051441.1, from coordinate 4,043,404 downwards.
AAGATGCATTTAAAGACAAAAACACAATTTGTTCTGGATGAAACAATAAGTAAAGAGTCCTCAGCTTCTGGAAGCCAAAGCTGCACAAATCAGAAGCCGTATGCCAAGCTGTGTTTGTCCTTCGAAGATTCAGTTTCACCACAAAGAAATCAAACACTTCAGCTTTTATGGTTTACGTCTTTTCAGCAAGACAAAGCAACAAAGAACGCTGACAGCTATTAGAGCTAACAGAAGCTGAACACTAGCTAAAAGCTAAAAATAAACTATAAACACCAGCTAAAAGCAGTAAAAGCTTAGCTAAATGCTAAATGTACGCCAGCTCAAGCTAAAAGTAGCAAAAGAAGAGAATTCTGCTGAAGCAAATTTCAAAAAGAACAATGTTTTTAAAGGAAATGAAATAATCTCAAAGCATTTGTGTGGGAAAATATTTATAAATAAAGTTAAATATTTGGAAAAGTATAAAAGCCACAGCACCTCTCCCGAACGAGCCGAACGTTTAGACGAATAAACGGCTAAAACAGCCTGCAGAAAACAACAGCATGAATGCTGAATCAGCGTTTACACAACAATAACATAAAACACTAGAAGAAGAGTTTATATTTACGTGACGCCAGGACTCAGAAGATGAAGCTGAACGATCTGTTTGCACGACTTATTTCCACGTGCACAGATGTTTCTGATAGATGTGTTTTATGGTACGCTGTGCTCCAGTTGGTCCATTTCTCTTCTTTAAGAGAATCACAAGAAATATAATATTTGTTAGATTATTTTGTTCCAAAGATAACTGAATCGATCTGATACATGAATACTATCACTCATTTAGCTTAGAATGACTCAATGGTGGATTATAGCCACAATCTGAGCTGCTCCGTGCCACATTTCCTAATATTCCTGTTGTGCACGAGAGGGACAAAAGGAAGGAGTAACAGAAATATGGGTCCATGTTTGCAGACATGAGTCACCCTGCAGTTGCAGCAGGAACAGCCCCTCTCTTTCCCGTCACACTGTTTGCCTTCATGCTCGCAGTTTTCTGTAGAAATGTGTGACAAGTCGAAGGGAAACAGAAACTGCTGCTGGCAAGTTGAAGCTAAAATCATTTTAAAAGCGAAACCCTTATCATCAAAAGTCTTTAATTGCTGAGAGCTCCTTTACGTCAGCCGCTCTGACTTCATTCATCTCATCCTTCAATTTGTTTTCCTCTAGTATTTTCCCACCGAAAATATGCAGCTAATTTGTTACGTCTTGCATCATATCAGCGTGATGATCAAGTTTTAACTTTGATATTTCTCTCTGAGTGAGTTAAACAGCTTTAGTTTGGATCGGCTGGACTGACAGGACTGGGGCGGCTCAGATCATTCCTCCAAAACATTTATTATAATTAAAAAGCCTTACAGTTTAAAATGTTCAGGTTCCAATTTAGGATCCCCTTGACCCTAAAAGTAACGACAGTTTGGATAAATAAAAGGAAAAGACGAGGAAACGTGAATCATCTGTCAATTATCCAAGATCTCAAAACGGCTGCAAGTTAGTCAAAACTGAACTTTGTGATTTAAACACAATAAAATAAGTTCTGTTTAAGAGTCAGAAGTTCAGATCCCATGTTTAAATCTGTAGATTTGTGTTGGTAATTAATTTAGGTTCAGGCATCATGGTTTGGGTCAGGGTCAGAAACACTACGGATGGTTTTAGAAACATTAAAAATACTTTTAGGGAGAATTTAATTAATAACTGGTATCACTGCGGTGCAACAAATGGTGCTGATGGTCTGCAGACGGCTCAGGCAGCACAGTGGAGCAGCGTTACGAGTTTCAGGTTCGATCCTCGATCTTTTTAATCTCCCAAACTGCTTTAAATAAAAGATTTTACTAAATCAGGTATCGATCCAAAGATGATCTGGTAAAAAAAATCTAACTACTAACTACTTCAGCATAGTTTCAGCCATTTTAGCCTTTCAGGTATCAAACCCTTCAGCTCGGTCCGGACATTGCAGCTGTTGTCTTTTGTTACCTGCGACTTTTATGTTTTTAGAATTATTTAACTTTATTAACAATATTATCATCATGGAAACGCATTGAGAACTGTTAAAATCCTTTAAAAACTTTGTGCTCTTTAAAATCTACTTTACCATACTTGCTTCATTTTTAGCTTTTAGCTACTGCTTGCTAATTTAAGCCTTTACATATCGTTCTCCTGGTTCTAACTTGTAGCTACTGTTCTGATGCAACCGTTTTGCTCATTTAGGCTGAATTTAGCTTTTAGCTACTATGCTGCTACTTTTAACTGTTACCTTTTGTTTACCTGATTTTAGCTTTCGATTGCTAATTTCAGTTTTTAATTGCTGTTCTGCTAATTTAGCTTTTGTTCAAATTCAGTTGAAGTTTCTTTAACGAATCAGCAGAAGTCGTTCAGAACTCACACTGATGTTTGCAGAAAATGCTAATTGTTCTTGATCTTCCCAAACGAGCAACCCGACAAGCTAACTTTAGCTAAAATGAATAAAAAACACCGGAAAGCTGCCTTGTATAAAACCGATCTGTGGTTAAAAAAAGGTTGGGCACGATTTATTCAATGACAAATGTAAACTGAATCCTTACTTTTATTTATTCGCTCCCAGCAGATTAGGATCACACCCCCTGACTGAGTGTTGTCTCCTAACACAGGACGAGGACGGATGAGTCCACCAGGAGCATCCAGATGATCCTCCAGGACCCATCAGGCGGTAATTATTAATTCCAGCCACAGCAGGCTTCTGCTGCTTTAATGAATACTTTTATTAGAAGTTCAAACGAACTTAGATTGACTTTTTCCCTCTTCTTTTTACAGCTAAACGATTATTTAGTGTTTTCAATTAATCTCAAGTTTTAAATAAATCGAGTTTCACCGCCTTCCTTTAAACTTCTAAACCTGATTTAGTTTCCTGAAGTGTCAGATTTCAGTGTTGAGACATAAATGTTCTTCAAGTCATTCTTCACGTCTCTCTTAACTTGTTTTGGCATTTATTATGTTCGTTATAAGAACACGTGCAGTTCAGGAACACATTATTAATCTGAGAAAGAATCGACCTTTCTTAAGAGTAAATAAATTTAGGTGTTTCAGAAGCCAAATTTCCTGGAAACAATTCACGGCGTCTCGATGGAAACCAACATCCTTCACAGACGTGGAACATTTTAGATTTTAGAACAAACTACAACATTTAAATATTTTTTCTTTAATGTTCATTTAATGCAGACAAACATTGATATACTATAAAATAAACCTGAATAAAAGCAGCTGACAAACATTCCTCGAAGGAATGAGTTTCAGACCGAGATCATCTTCTGTTGAGAAATATTAGATCTGGAGCCGTTTTGGTCAAATCTTAAAAGTTAGGTCGCAAAATACTCAAAGTATATGTAGTTAATGACTCTCAGCTACTACCACACTGAGTTTTAGCTCAATATTTGGAAAACTGACATTGTTGTGTTGGCTAATGTTGATTAGCTACAACGGCCATCTTGAATTGGACTCCAAAAAGGAATAAGTTGTAGACGTACATCCTTAAAATATGTTCAGCGGATATTTTACTAACATACAGACAAATGGAGCACATAGACATGGGCAAAACATAAAAATGAAAAACGCACGCCTTTGCCTTTTGATGGTAGATGATAAAAAAGATTTACTAATAAAAAACGTTCAGGTTTCTGTTAACACAGTCAACCCCCTCGTCTGTAATTACTTTATTTAAAACTTTTTCTGGCGTCTGATTCCACAATCAGTAACTTTCAGAGAACAAAAAAAACATCCTTGTGTATCTCAAACATTGAACCATCTTTTAAAAAAATGTATTTTAATCTCTCAGAATGATCACAGACAGATGTAAAATTCAGTTGTCCTGCATATAATAATCCTAAAGTTTAGCTGTTAAATTTTCTTTATGACCTAAAGACAAACAATAAATTAAAAGCAGACGCTAAAAACGAAGTGAAATGTTCTGTAAACAGCAGCAAAAACAAATCACTGCCATCTGTCACCCACTTACTGAACCCACAAGAACATCACGTTCAAAAAAATAAGACGATTAAGGAGTTTGCACTTGTTTTAACCTTTTGTTCAACAAACATCTTTCTGCTCCTGTCTGCCAGCTCTTCAAGTGTTTTTAACGTTGACTTTAAAAGTGCAGAGGCAGTTCAAGATGTTATGTGCTTTAATGCTTACTGTTCTTCACTCGCCGTTTTTACATAAAATGGGAGCTGAAGTCTAAGGAGATGGAGAGCTCATTAGTGGAAAACATAAAACAAAAGGGAATGTCAGTAAGTTAAGACCAGAGTTAGTTCTCCCTGCACGGTTGTAGATTTGTAAATGAAATAAATTATGACAGCTTTATCTAAAAAAAAAAAGAAAAAGGGTGTGAGTGTGAGGATGCTGCAGCAGAAGGCTCAATGTTTAATACAAAGCAAAGAAGCAATGACAGGGAATCAAACAACCGAGCTATGGAGTACAGAAAGGAAGTGTGTAAGATTACAAACATAACAGTCTGATGATAAATTTGTTGGTACCCTTCGACAATAATAATAAAAAAAAAAACACAACTGATGCAACGGAAGCCAAAAAGTTCCAGTTTTGTCTCATTAGGGTCTCGTCTCGTCAGACACTTTGGCTTTTCTGTCTAAATTTCTAAAAAATGATGGTGAAATCAGAAATTAACGTCCCTCGACTGCGGTGTTCAGCTCGACTGGTTTAGGATGGTTTCCTCGGCTCTTTTTGTACCATCGGCATTATCCGTCTGATCAACCTGGGGTTGCATTTCCTCTTGCGTCCATGTCCTCTGAACCTCGTCTTTTGTAATAATCTTGTCAGCTGCCGTCAGAGGATCACGAAGCTTCTTGTAGCCTTTACCTTTGTGCTCCACCTTCAGTGTGGTGAACAGAACCAACCCAAACAACCCAGCAGCTGTTTGTTTATCTTAAACAGGCTGAATGTGGGTACCTGTAATACTAATTAAACTAATTAAACACAACTATAAGGCAAAGATTATAAATCTTTTTAAAGCAGAAGTGTCAAACTGCACCTCGGGGACTGCTCCCTTGCATCTTTTAGATGCCTTCCTGCATTAAAACACCTGATTTAAATATATAACTTGCTATTGGAGAACTTGATGATTTAATGAGGAGGTAATTAAACTATGAATCAGGTGTGTTGGAGCAGGAAAACCTAAAACTTCCAGGTTAGTGCCCCCTTCAGTCCTGGAGTTTGACGCTCCTGCTTTTAAGGGCACCAACAAATCTGTCTGTACTATTTTAGCTTGTAAAATAAAATTAATTTTCACAATTTTTATTTACTTCATCACATACTAAAAGCCATGCAGACATGCATTAGAGAATTGCTTCGGACTGAATCAATTTCCACAAGAAATGAAGCGTCGTTTCAGTGAGCTGTAAGGGTGCCAACGAGACCATCAACGTCTGAATATCTCAATCTGCATATGTCCTCTAACAATGCTGTTAAAAAAAGAAATAGTGCGTGAGAAAGATGTAATTAGCTGCTCTGAATTGTGACTGATTCATGTTTAGTTTCAGTGGAAGAGAGCAGACCTGATGTATAACAAAAGTCAGATGAGTTTGAGTAAAAAAAAGATGTTTATCTCATAGAAGAAATCAAAGTTGAATGTCATCCCAGTCAGACAGTGGGTGATGTGTTCAAAGGGCCTTTTTCACTATTGCAAACATTTTGTAGCTGTTGCATGTAACAACTGCTGTTTTATCAAGACTGGTTCAAAGAGATCTGAATGATGCTGAAGGTTCTGATAAATGATAAAAACATTTCATAACCCCTAAAAATAATACTATCTGTGTGTTTCGGTGCATGGATTCAAAAAGATAAAATAAAATCTGGATTTAACCTGTAATCATTTACAACTAGATTATCACTGAAAAGTTAATTTATTTATTAGTAGATCTCTGCACACAGATATAATTCAAGTGTTAATATTGATGATTATGGGTTACAGCTGATGAAAACCCCAAATAATCATAAAATAAGACCAATAAAAAGGATTTTTAACACAGAAATGTTGGCCTACTGAAAATTATGTCCATGTATAGACACTCAGTACTTGATCAGCTCTCAACATGGAGGCCATCAGGCTGTGGACCTGCTGAGGAGTTCTGGAAGTCCAGGATGCTTCGATAGAGGCCTTCAGCCCATCTGCATCGTGCTTCTCATCTTCCTCAGACCATTTATCTGGCCAATCAAGCACAGCGATATCATGGGGTCAGTAAGGCAGGCATCGGTACTTTTTGCAGTTTGGGCAGGTTAGGGTGAATGAAGTAAGCGTTTTTTTTAAAGCTTGTCTTCAGGGGGAAGCAGGAAGTGCTCTAAAACGTCCCGGTAGGGGGCTGTGCTGACTCTGGACTCGATAAAACCCAGTGGACCAACACCAGCAGATGACATGGCACCCCAAACCACCACTGACTGTGGAAACATCACCCTGAACCTCCGGCCACTTGGTTTCTCTTCCTCCACACTCTAGGGTCTTGATTTCCAAATGAAATACAAAATTGACTTTCATCTGAAAAAACGACATTGGACCACTGAGCAACTGTCCAAACCTTTTTGTCCTCAATACAAGTGAGACGCTCGGGGATGTTGTCTCGGGTTCAGGAGAGGCTGGACCCGGTCCTGGATCCGTGCCTCTTAAAGTACCGACTCCAGCTACAGTCCACGCCTCGTCAATCTACTGTTCCTGTGTGATATTCTGAATTTCAGAGAAACATGTTTGTGTTTTCGGAGTTTGCATGTTCTCCCTGTCCCGTGGGTTTACTCCGGGTACTCCGGTTTCCTCCCACAGACCAAAAACATGCATGTTAGGTTAACTGATGATTCTAAAATTGTCCCTTGGTGTGAGTGACAGTGTGAATGGTTGTTTTCTCTCGTTTGTCTCCATGTGTCCCTGCGATGGACCTGCGACCTGTCCAGGGTGTCCCCCGCCTCTCGCACAGTGACTGCTGGGGATAGGCACCAGCTCCCTGCGACCCGGAATGGAGAAGCGGGTAAAGAAAATGGATGGATGCATGGATGTTTGGGTTTTCATCAACTGTAAGCATTAATCATCTTAATTAACAGAAACAAACGTGTGAAATGCATCACTCTGTGTGGAATGAATCTTTATAATATACGAGTTTCACTTTTTGAACCGAATTACTGAAACGAATCAACGTTTCGCTGATATTCTCATTTACTGATATGTACTAAATTTCATTTCATCTCTAGTCACCAGCAGGATGACTGTCTAACAGTTAAGAAAGGCATATAATTAAAAAAAATACACAATGCAGAGAAAAACCCCGATCACCAGTTTGTTATTCTCCACACTGCTGTGTGTCAGGCTGATGGTTGGTGTTTCTGATCAGCTGTCAGCCCACATGGGTCCATGATGAAACTGATCGACAGAACCACGTCTTCAGGCTTGGTCCAGCAGCTTAACGAGCAACGAGAAGACACAATTTACCTTCTTCTCGTAAAGCAGATTAAAATCAGTTTAAAATCAGCCGAGCAGGCCGAGCTGCAGCCACACCCTCCAAACAGGTCCAGGTTTCCTGCGCCCTCGTTTGTTTTCCCCCCGTGGGGTTTAATTATCCTGTGCAGGCTGAGTCAGCCTCAGCAGAAAATGCAGCAGGCCTCTGCACCGCGCCGACACAACGGTCACACTCTGCACGCCCAGGGACTCATTCCCCTATCGACTCCCGACAGTTCCCATTTTTCTATCTCGCCCCTCTTCCCTCCCATCGCTTTTCTCATTGTCTATCATCCAGAAGCCAGCAGTCGGTCTTTGGAGCTCTGTTAACACACAGTTCTGCAAAGGAAGCCGCAGTCAAACATGACACTCCTCACTGTCAAACACAAATATAGTTAGTTTCATGGAAAATAAACTTGACATATAAAAGTTTGAGAGGTTAGGGAAAGCAGATGGTTTCTGGATACTCAGATCGGTTGTGTTTGTGGCCGTCAGGAAGATGGTTTGTAAATAATTATGCAGAGTGTGTCAGGAAATCAATCTGTCTCTGTTATTAGGACCCAGAATCAGTTCATTTATCTCCAGGTGTTTTTCTTCACTCTGTATTATCTGAAAAGTGCTGAGACTAAGAAGACCTGGACATAATCTGTGGTTTCACAGATATGAGCTGCTGTTTGTTGGGCTTTAACTGAGACACAAGTCTGCAAAAACAAACAAAAAAACACTCCAGTTATAACATAAATGACTTCCTAGAAGGAATGCATATCGCCCGCTGCCTTTCACGCCGCAGCTTTGAACTAAATTTATGATGAGAAACGACAAAGCTGTGGTTGATGTGAGATCTCGCAGCATCTGTTGGCCATCTTGAATCAGGTCCCAGAGATTACTTTGAGAGTTTCATCAGAATCGATTGAGGGGTTCGACAGATATTTTGCTAACAGACAAAAGAGCAAACGCACACAGACATGTCTGTTGTGCTATTGCCCATCTTTCATGGCGGCGGGCAATAACATACAAATAAAGAAGCTTCAGAGGAGATTTCCTGCTTAGCCAGCTAAGTTGATGCTGCGTCACCATGGTAACAGAATTTCTGCTCGTTAGCGGGTTACGAGTTAATAGTTTCTGTTAACCGTCAAACAAATCTGTTCACTTATTTTGACTAATTATTACACAGACAGACATTTATATATCATCTTAGTTCTGCCTAGTGGTAAAGGATTAAAAAACAAAGATTGTCAAAAAATACAAAATAAAATATTACGCTGTCGTCGTTTTAAGTCAGAGTCCTGAATGCAGGTGTTGATTGAATGCTGCCATTTTAATTGTCAAATTTAACTACAAACATGTTTTTATTAGAGATAAGTTTTCATTTAATATTAAAATATAGTCTTGAAGGATTCTAATCTTGAGTGAAAATCTTCCCAAGAACTTTTCTTAAAATCTACTTAGATCATTTTTAACATAACAGACAGGCAGGAAAACTTGGATGCAGTCATAGATATTCCCTGCTCGGCACCACTGAATGCATAAATAAAATAAAATAAGCATGGATTGTGTAACACATCACCATCAGAACCATATATCAAGTTGATGATGTGTAAAAGGACGTACACAGTTTTTATACTTTCTCTGGATTTCCTGAGACATCTATTAAAAGTTAATACTGTATTTGGTTTGTTAGCTTCCCTGTACATCAGATAATATTTCATAAAAAAAACAGATTTGATCAATTTAACAATTTGCACATTATGAAACGGTGTCAAAGTGAAATAAACCTCTTGATTGTGGGTTTTAATAAAAGCCTTTCTGTCCCGACAAACAGCAACAGGAAGTTTATTCTGATTTATTACTAACAGTTTTCTGCAACATGAGGAATATTCCTCCCTATTAGGATCTTTATTTCTACACTTTCCATTAATAGAACCAGCTGTCCTTTATGAAGTCTTGGGGCAAACATTAAATTTATGTGTTAAATCGATGTTTTTGAAGTGGAAAGAAGTGTCAATCGACATGTGGAACGCCTCTTTTCATGTGAACACACACAGAGCCTAAAGCAGAACATCAGAACCGTCGTCTCAGCGCTCGTTATCTCTCTTTAAGCTTCGTCAAGCCGGGCTACGGGAACAAAGCCCTGCTTTGTTAAACTGGCTTCATAGCATAACCTGAAAGTGTTTATAATCTGCACATTAATCACTTCTAATCTTAAATAAAAAGTGTTTAAAGAAATTTGACGCTTTATGAGAAGAAAACTTATTCCAGCATTGGTTCTGTCTTAATGCAAAATAAAATAATTTACAGATCTATGTGAAGCAATTAGTTGCCGTTTAGATAAAAAAAGAGTCACACGAGCTGAAGGATCTAAAACAATCTTGTTCAATTGGTTTATTTTTTATTGTCTAGGTGATAAGTTTCCCTAAAGAAATTAAAATTAAAAGACAGGAAATCACCTTGGTGGTAATTATGATTAAATAATGTTCTGTTAATGCGAAGGATCTAACTGGGGCAACACTGTACTGTGAATATCTCTAATTAATTTTACAGAAGGGGTATAAAATGGATGTATTTATCACAGCAACAAGTGTACAAATGGTTTGTGTGTGATATTACCCGATAAAGCTTATCTGATGTCTGATATGAACCAAAACTCTGAGATGAATGCAGGGTTTGTAGGGACGACAAAGCCAAGCTTAACGGCAGAAATGCTCTGCTGGCCTGCAGATAACGGGAAGAACCGACTCGTGTCGATAAATCTGAAGTGCCGGCTTTGCATCTGGAGCCGTTTCACATTAAAGGGTAAAAAGGAACAAAACCAGATGTCGCAGGGCGGTTACAGGTAGCTGCTAAAGAAAGACGTGTGGCACGAGCAGAGACCCTGCAAAAGTTTGGGAAGTACTCGTCTTGTTTGTAGCCTGGCACTTGTGTACAAAAAAATACAATTATAAGCTATTTTTATAAAGAAAACAACAGTGTCTGTTTCTTAGTCGCCTGGCAACAAGAAACCCATTATATTGGAAATAAAGCCCTGTGAGTAGCACTTTACAGCAGCAAGAAACAGCAAACAGAGACGACAAAGTAAGAGAAGGACGGTTCATATGCTTGGATCTCAACCGTGAAACATTTGACCAGATTGTAATTTTAAAAAAAGAGGAAATGATTAACTCTGAGGTCTTTAAAGTCAGCTGGGCCTACCTGTGTCCCCCCACACCGGCAGGTACTCGTCCTGCTGGATGTCCAGCATGATCTCCAGGCCGTTTCCGGTCCCTCCTTTCATGGTGGTGCGGAGGGTCTTCCCCTCCTCGGCGGCGTTGAACATGTAGCACTTCCCGTACCTGGTGAACACCTGAGAGAAAAAAGGGAAGGAGCCGTTAGTGATTGCTGTTTGTTCAGTGTCGAGTTTTAAAAGAAAACGGTAAGAATCAGGTTAACATTTCTTCAGATACGAGGTCCGTTCACAGCTTTCTGTGACTTCAAACTGTGTTTATTATAGAGTTTATGGTGTATTTATCAGACCCTCCAGGACTTCGCGATGTTGCGATCGCAACTATTAACGCAAAATCAAGCAAACCCCGCAAAATCGCAACTTTTTGCAACTTTGCCCAAAACACCGCAACTTTCCCGCAACTTTAACCCAATATTTATTGTTTCTAAAGTGATTCTCCACCGTTTCTGCGGTCTAGTCTCTTCTTTGGGCGGCAGTGGCTCAGGAGGTAGGGGTTTGTCTTGTGATCGGAGGGTTGCTGGTTCGAGCCCCCACTCCGGCTGTCTCAGCCGTTGTGTCCTTGGGCAAGACACTTCACCCACCTTGCCTACTGGTGGTGGTCAGAGGGCTCGGTGGCGCCGGTGTGATGGCAGGCAGCCTCACTTCAGTCAGCCCGCCCCAGGGCAGCTGTGGCTACAATGTAGCTTATCGCCATCAGTGGATGAATGGGTGAATGATTGTAGTGTAAAGCGCTTTGGGGTCCTTGGACTAGATAAAGTGCTATATAAGTGCAAGCCATTTACCATTTACTTTGTGGGTTTGTGTAGTGTGGAATACAAAATAACCCCAAATAACTCAGGAAGAAGACACGTGACGTCACTTTCTGTTAACATCAGAATGCCGGGAGCGTGCAGGAGCAGCGACCGAAGCCAAAATGTGCGCTAATGCTTCACATTTGCCCACAAAGATTTCAGCAAACCAGTTTCCTCCCCAGCTGCAGCTGTTTTGCACGTCCTGCAGTGTAATCATGGAACATAAACGCATCGACAAACACTTTGTGTCTGCAAAACATGTGAGGAGAGCTGCAGACCAGGGACAATCCAGAAATGCTCATGAATGTCAGTTTAGAAGCTATCAAAGTTCTCAAATAAAGCACCTTTTGAGAATGTCAATGTTTGTTGGGAATTATCTTACAAAACTAGGAAGTATTTTTGGTTTATATATTAAAAGTTATGGTTTTTTATTGATTTTAAAAATGCCTGCGAAATCCTGGAGGGACTGATTTAGGATTATTTTCCTGCTGTAAAAACAAACTTTTGCTCACTGTAGTAAAAACATTCTGTTTGAAAATGTAACGCGTTTAAGATACGATGGCGGGTGTACGTGATGATGACACAGAAATGGTTTCCTCCATCTTGTTTCTGGATGTGCAGCTTCCTGAAGGTCGTCAGCCTTCAAACAAGCACTGGATTCAGCTTTTATAGCATTCTTTTGAGAGCCTCTTTCAGGAAGGCTTTTGTTGACTTTAGCCTTGTTGTATTGTTATCCGCCTGTTCTTGATTATAATAAATTTAAGGAAACCTTTGAAGTATGTTTTTCATTTTCAAATATTTCAATTTCCTGAGTTGTAAGCAGCTTTTTAAAGGTGACCAGGGCTGCGAGGTGTTCAGTGTTCAGACGAATGGGAGTTTTTTTAAACCTTTGCAAAACGTGTCAAAGCAAACATGCAACATTTCTTTTCCTGCCATGAATACGTTTTATTACCAATCTGATATCCTGTTAGTGTTGTCCACAACGATTTCCAAATTAATCTTTTTATATGTCGTTTCTAAAAATATTCCTGTAAACAAGGCACAGTTTCTAGAAATTTGTCCATTTTGTAAACTGATGAAAGTGGAACTTCAACTTGGTGTCAGACCCTAAAGTGCAGGACAGTGTTGACGGGGAGTCTGTCCAAAAATGTCGACATAATGGACATTTTTCAGGCCCAGCAAACAGCGAGGGACGGCTGGAGGGAAGGGTTTTCATCAAGATGTTCAAAGAATAACAGAAAATTTAAATATTCTTTTCCCATGCTCATTTAAGTCATCATCTTAGACCATATTTGGTGTAAAAATAAAGGGTTTCGTCCGTTCACTGAAGTAATTCAGTTTCATGAAGGTTTCGCTGTAGTTGAGCAACTGGCTTCTGCAACACAATCATAAAATCTGTTTTTGTTGTTGTTGTTTTGTTTGTCACACTTTAGGTCAAAGGTCAGGCAGGCAGTGAGGCTATGATATCAAAATATTGAATTCTGGCTGTCCACACAAAAAATACCATTTATAGCTTCTAAAATGCAGTTTCTGTGCGGACACCAAGATAAAAACGTATTCACCAAAGGCCATTCCTGTGAGAAAGAGTCGTGTTTCTAGCTCCCTCTAGTGGTCTGCAGAAAACATTTAGATGTGATTTAATTGACATGTTTGACAAACAGCTTCATGCTTCTTCCGCACCTCACAGATATACATTTAATGTTTGCAAGCTGTCATCTTTAATTTGATTGTTTAGCGCCTGAATTGTCAGAATATTCTGGTGGACCAAACAAGACCTGCAAACCCCAACTGAATTTATAATACTCCACAGGCAGCCAGGTGGACCGAGAAACCAAGAGGAGCTTCGAAAACATTCAACCGTGTCACGTGACGTTCCGTGTTCTGCATGTGGAGAAGGATTTTATGTTAATCATAAAGGTGGTGCTGGGTTTAAAAGTTTGAAAACGGCTGCATTAGAGGTGACGTGGATGGACAACCATTTCTTCCTCCGCTTCAGTATTTTTGTTTTTACCACCACCTCACCAACAGAAACCAAATGGCTCAGAGAAACGTATGAATAATAGATTGACCTAAAACTGCAGAGGCTTGCTTCTTTGGAAACTATATCTCCGTGTGTGTGTGTGTGTGTGTGTGTTTGTGAGTGCTATCCAAGCACACAAAGACACGAGGTGTTGTTGTGACGTCTCAGCTCATGAATAGTAATCACCATAACAACCGTGTGCCTCGGCTGCAGAGTCTGATTGAAAGAAAGGGATGGATGGAAACAGACTAATAAATTAGAAGTAGTGGAGCTCTACAAACCCCGGTGAGCAAAAATAAAAGTTACATATCAATTTGACTTGGGAACGGATATTCATGAGGCTTCAGGCTGTGGTGCTTTCAGGTGAATTGTAAAATGGGATTTTTAACTTGCTCAACAGGAGCTGCTCCTAATATGATGCAGAAGGAAACAAACAAAAACAGCAAACAGACAAACTCGCTATTCCAGCATATGAAAAGCATAATTACCTTTAAAAACACTGGTTACCTGGGTCTTGAACAGTTAGTCAGGAAATAATCACAGCTTTAGCAAAAGAGTTTGAGCACTGAAGATGAAAACAGATCAAAATCGACCAAATATTGCATAAAAATTAAACAAAACCGTGTTAGCTAAAACCAGCTGTTAAAACTTTATGGAGACATATTGATTGCAATAATTTAAGTTAATAAAGATCAAATGGCCCTACAATCAACTAAAAGCAGAAATAATGCATTTATTAGATTTAAAATTTTTTAAAATACACTGTTGGTTTGGAATAACTTTTTCTTGAACACAAAGTGTTTCAGTCCTGATTGCTCAGGATTGGTTTGAACTTCAAAAATCACCCTTTTTATTGACACCAGACCTCTCGTGGATGATATACAGACAGGACTGATCAAGTAGCTAACGCCGCGCTGCTGCAGGAGCGGCGCGCATCTGTGGAATATGAAGTACCGCATTAGAGACTCGTTCACCTCGGAGAAACAGACTTCCTCCTGACAGATTTGTTTACGCTCCGAATAAATGAAGGAAGCAGTTTTGTGAAGAGGACGGGTAAGACTGGTGGTTTCTGACAAACACTTGGCTATAATGTGTGTGTGTTAACAAAATATCTCATGAACCACTGGATGGATTTTAATAAAACTTTCAGGAGGCAATCATAGGACATACACCCAAAACCAATTAACTTTTGGAGTCAAACCAATCAACACAAACACAGTCTATTTTACAGATATTGAGCTAAAATCTGATCTGGTAGTAGCTGAAAGTCCAACTCAACACATACTTTGAGCACTAACATAAGAATATAAAACAGCTTCAACTCAGTCAACTGAAAATGATCCGAGTCTAAACTCCTACCTGAAAGGTGGCGGGCGAGCTGCATTCTTTTAAGGAATGCTAGGCCTTTAAGTTATTTGTGCGTCAACGTTGACCAGCCTCCTCCGACTCCTCGGGATTAAAAGCATCTCCTAATGAGGCCTCAGATACGTCTCATTTACACAGTTGTCCAAATCCTCTTGAAGTTGATGTTTTCTAATTAACACGCACCAGCTAATTGGTCACAGCTTGTTCCAATAAAAGGTAATTACAGAGGAGTCATTTTCTGTTCTGGTACACGTTTGTGTACACATATGAACAAAGCACGAATTCCACCAAATATTTCCCAGCAGAGCAGCTGGTTCCCAAAACTCCTACTCCTGAGAGCTCCACACTTCTCTTAATCTTTCATACAGGGAGAAATTACATCCAAAGTGCCTCTACTTAGGAGCAAAGGGCGGGTCGGCATCCCATTCGATCCGAATCGAACCCAAGCTGCTAAAAGGTAAAGACACTAAGGAAATCTAACAGTGGAGCTCCATATCTTTGCATTCTCTAAACGGCGGTCCCGTCTTCACATTTTTCTGCCTCCTGTTAGAAGTAAGAGACACGTTCAGCCTGGAAAAAAAAAAAATACCTCAAAGCTCATCATCTCTTATTTTAAAAGCAAACTGCATCATCTAACAGGCAAATAAAACCAGTGACTGCTTCCCGAGGAGGTTAACACAGCCGTTCAAAAGAGAAAATTGTTTATGATAAACAGACTGTGAGCAAGTGAAGATATTCATCTGTTTTTCAATTTCTGGTGCTCAAATTCTTATTCTCCTCAGCCGAAGCTCTACTTAACATTATTTATGTAAACATCTACAGGCAGAATATATCAAAAACTTTTTATTCAGATTTGTGAATAAAAATATATTTTCTGCTTTAAGTTCATCTGGGAAAACAGCAGCATTTGAATTTTTTACTTTGTGCATTCTCTGATACTGTTTTGTTGTTCCTCTGATAAAAAAATGAGCATTTATAATTGTGTGTTGTGAAAAATGTCAGAGATGTCAAACACTTTTACTGCCAGAATCACATTAGCCTCCCCCTATTCAAGCCAGAGGTCCGAGAGCCAGCGTGCGAAGAGAGAGCACACGCATCTTGGCTGCCAATTAAAATGCCTTTTGACCAACAAAACACGTCTCATTAGTATTCACAGCTGCGAATGTGAAGGTCTGGAAGGGCAGAGCTCCAAACATGGCATGCCCTCGCCTGTTCGCCGCGCAGCGCCTCCCACAGAGCGGAAGTCAAAAACGACATGGCCATTAGCGTACATTCCTGTCATGATAAAAAGGTCAGCTGGTAACACCATCCACCCACAATTTAGACTCTTAAACATGCTAACCGGGGCGTACAGGAAAACTTTATGGAGAAATGTTAAATATTTGGAGATATTTGCATA
Source organism: Kryptolebias marmoratus (assembly GCF_001649575.2). Taxonomy (NCBI): domain Eukaryota; kingdom Metazoa; phylum Chordata; class Actinopteri; order Cyprinodontiformes; family Rivulidae; genus Kryptolebias; species Kryptolebias marmoratus. Next base: position 4,027,114 of record NC_051441.1, on the reverse strand, counting down.
TCTGACCTTACTGTTCTGCTTATGTTGGACTTTATGACATCATCCAGTTTTCCTATCACCTACTTTTTCCTTTAAAGATTTAATTTTCTTAAAAGCCTAACCAGGGTTTGTCCTGCAAATTAGCCTTAGACGAGAAGACTTACTGTAGGGGTGTCCAATCCTGGTCCTGGAGGGCCACCATCCTGCAGGTTTTCCTTGTTTCTCTGATCCAACACACCTGATTTGAATCAATGGGTGATTAACAGGCTTCTGCAGAACATGAAGAGGTGATTTAACCACTGAATCAGGTGTGTTGGAGCAGAGAAACAAGTGAAACATGCAGGATGGTGGCCCTCCAGGACCGGGACACATTGTGCATTTTGTACCGTCTCTGCTCAAATTAAACTTAAATAATAACAATAACAATTACTAAATCATTCATTGTTTTTATTCTAACTGCATGGTAACTTACATCTTGATAATAATAAGAAATAATAATTTAATACATTTTTAGTCACATTTGTCCCCTGGCTGCAAATGACAGGTTTCACGAAGTAAGTAGGATTTAAATGTCACTCGTTTTTGTCAGCTACTGTCAACATATCTCTGAAGAAACTTCACGTCTGTTTCCATTATCAATCCGTTCTGCTGCTGTTCTGCGGTCGGGTCACAGAGGCAACAGATTTAGGAGGGAAACCCAAACATCCCTCTCCCCATTGACACCTTCCAGCTCCTCCTGGGGATTACTCTCCCCAGACCAGACAGACATATAACCCCTCCTGTGAGTTCTGGGTCTCCCTCTGGTTCTCCTCCTAGTGCAGGGGTGTCCAATCCTGGTCCTCAAGGGCCACCATCCTGCATGTTTTACTTGTTTCCCTGCTCCAACACAACTGATTCAGAGGTTAAATCACCTCCTCATGTTCTGCAGAAGCCTGTTAATCACCCATTGATTCAAACCAGGTGTGTTGGAGCAGAGAAACAAGGAAAACCTGCAGGATGGTGGCCTTCGAGGACCAGGATTGCCTACCTCCGTCCTAGTGGGACGTGCCTAGAAAACCTCTAAAGGGATGGATGCTGGAGTCATTCGAACCAGATGCTCGAACCACCTCAGTGGACTCCTTTTGATGAGGAGGAGCAGTGGCTCCACTCCGAGCTCTCCCTGGATGACGAAGCTGTAAAGCAGGGGTGTCCAAACCTGGTCCTCAGGGCCTCCATCCTGCATGTTTTCCTTGTTTCTCTGCTCCAACACACCTGATTCAGTGGTTAAATCACCTCTTCATGTTCTGCAGAAGCCTGTTAATCACCCATTGATTCAAATCAGGTGTGTTGGAGCAGAGAAATGAGTAAAACATGCAGGATGGTGGCCCTCAAGGACCAGGAATGCCCACCCCTGCTGTAAAGGAAACCCATTTCAGCTGCTTGTATCTGGGCTCCTGTTTTTCCAGCTCTGATCCACGCCTCAACGCCGGATCAACGCCGTCATGACTGAAGACGAGGCCCTGATCCGTCGATACTGAAGACATGTAATCGAATGAGTCCCTCATGTACGGTGCGTTCACTGATTGAAAAGCAGAAATTATGAATGCCGATAAAGGAGCGCTCAGTAAACGTCCACCCACTCCTTCTGTCAAAGATTAAAATATTATCTTCGCCTATTTTTCCAGAACACTGAGCACTTATTTATGTCCTTCAGCCAACGTGTTGTGGAAACTTTTAAATGATACATATCTGGTATAAAGTGGCTTTTAAAGCTTTCTTTTTCTTTCTTTCAGCTTGCTCCTTTTGTGATATTAGTCAGTGTGAGAATAAACTGAGCTCCTTGAAGATACTATATGTTCATATTCCTCCATCAGACTGATACTAATTTCCCCTCAACGTGCAGAAAAGCTGGTAAAACGTCTAACAGCAGGTGGAATTTCACTGCAAACACTTTTACTTTTCTGTTGCTGAAATAATCAGCTGATAGGACACTTTTCTTGCACGTCTCATTTGTTTTCATTGTCACAGGAAGTGAAAAGCAGTCAGGAGTAAATTTAAATAACAGTTTGTCAGACAAGTTTTCTCAGTTTTTATCAGGAGCCGCTAACCGGGTGGACCTTTTTATTTGATTTTATTTTTATATAAATCTATGAGCTGCGTAGTGTGGACTGGTGTTATTGTTGGACAAATCAATAGTCATTTTGTGAAAGTTCTGCAAGCATTTTTATTATAAAACCAAACAAAAGAAGCTCAGGAGGTTACAGCGCGGAGGTCTTTCATGCAGAAGGCTAAATGAGAGAAGAAGAAAGAAGGGAACTTTATGAAAAAGATCTTTGAGGTGCAAGGCGAGCACTTTCTCTGCTGTGTGGCGGCAGTAAAAGTAGTTGTACTGCTGAGCGGATAAATAATGCAGGGCGCTGCTGCGTTAGCGACAGGGTTGGCCGTGAACACGAGACACAAACACACACACGCACGAAGCTGCCTCACTCATCATTACGGTTTTATACACGCCACCCCACTACCTGCAAGCCTGGCTCGCTTCCCTTAAACACCCCCGCACCCACATTTGTCACATTAAACAAATTCTGTCATTTATGAGCCATGTTGGGAGTTTTATGGAACATATTTATCATCGAACCCTAATGTAATTTAACCATGGCGGTCTGTAATATTTTATTTTACAAGACAGCACATAAGTGAGGCATGGATGCGATAGGACACAAAGAATTGCAGTCACCGCTCCGAGCTATTTATTTATACTTTTGCAGAGGAGGGGAGGGGGGGGGGGGACGACGACTAGGGCGTGAACAATGAGGGAACACAGAGAGCAGCAGGGATAAAAACACAAAGAGGGAAACAGAAAAAGTAAAACACTAAACAGACACTCGAAGGACAAACACCCAACTGGAATGAAAAATGAAATCCAGTCGTCTTGTATTCAGCCTCACTGGTATTTTCCTACTTTGTTGCATTTTAATGCAGATGTGTTCGTGTATCATCTGAAAGTTTAAACAAATAGGACCTTACAAGATAACATAAAAATGATTTGATTATATAATATAAACAACCCAAAACAGTGTTTATGTATGTATTCATTCCCCGGCTTTATGTGACTTTCAAAAGCCGAACAATAATTTTATATTTAGGATTAAATGGTTGAATTCAAATGTCACACAATCTTGGTTTATCTGACGTAAAAGCCGACAGAGTCTGTAACGCTGCCGAACAACCTGAAGACCAAGAAACTCATCTAACGGGTCAGATTCGAAGAAAGTTGAAGCACAGATTCAAGTTGCAGAGTTCACGAAAAAGTATTCACATTTTGTCTTGATACAACCACAAACTTCAAAGTATTTTACTGGGGTTTTATGTGATAGACCGACACAAAGGAGCTCATTTTTGTAAAGTGGAAGAAAAACCATTCATGGTTTTTCAAAAGGTTATACAAATAAAAATCTGAAAAATGTGGTGTGCATTCATATTCACCACCTCGGAGTCAAAACTCTGCAGAACCACCTTTCTCTGCTGGTACAGCTGTCTCTAACTGCTTTGCACATCTAAAGACTGAAATTTTGGCCCATTCCTCTTCGCAGAATAGCTCAAGCAGTTTTCAAGTCTTGCCACAGATTCTCAGACTTTTGACTGGGCCATTCCAATATGCATATATTCATCTGAACCATTCGATTGTAGCTCTGGTTGGACTTTTCTGGATTTTAATTCAGAGTATCAGAGTAAAGGAAGGCGAATACAAATGTACGCCACACTTTACAGACTGGTTTTTGAATAAAAAATGTACAAATCCTCTATAAATTTCTTTCCACTTTACAGCTCGGTGCTTTTTTGTGTCTATCTGTGACATAAAATCCCAGTAAAATACTTTAAAGTTTGCGTTTGTAATGCAACAAAACGTTAAAAGTGTTGGGCGATAGGTATACTTTTTCAAAACACTGTAATAAGAACATGGAAAAACTCTGCTTGCACTATTTTAAACCCCCAGTAAAAAAAACTAAAACAGGCCATGGAAGTATAAGAAACCTGCCAAGACAAAGCAGACAACTAAAATTCACAGAACAGGCAAGGATAGAATTAAACACAAACAACAACAATAAGGTTAAAGAAAACCTTGAAAGAGCTTAAAAGCTACAAAGAAGCCTGGAGTGTCAGTTTGCCAAACCACTTTAAAGCACTTGGCTTTATAGAGGATTCAGAAAAACCATGAAGTGTTTTGAAGCTAACAAATCAAAAGAAAGTCATAAAAAGGTGCTTGTTTTCAGAGCCTCTCATTTAAAAAAAGATGACAGTAAATTAAAATTATTAATCAAAGATTGACAAAAATCACTCGGGTCTCTTTGGCGTTTTCTATGATCACCCATCGAGAGCCAAACAGGAACACCAACAAGGCAGGAAATACCAAACACAGACAGTGTGGGGGTGAAACGGTTGCAAATAATGGAGTAAATCGACCCAAAACTCCAACAGCTGAGTCGTTCTTCAGCTTCTGAAGGACAAGAAGGTTTCATGGATGTGGTTCGTTCAGCTGCTGGTGGAAATTACAACCCAGAGTCTGGAGACTGACTGCAGTTAACGTTCTGAAGAGGAGAACCTGAGACACAAACCTTCAACAGAAGAACCACCGCCTGTCTGACCACCATCAGCCGCCTCCCGATGTCCGGATGGGAAACTCCTTGCAGACTGTGTGACATCATCGTAAAGTTTGGGGGTTCCTCTTCTGAAATGTGGGGCTCCAGTTCCGACAGCATCACTCCAGACCAAAAAAACAAACCATGTTTTCAAACTGGTCCTCTTGTTAACAACACTAGCTTCTTCTTCTGCTTCCATTTTTCCCTGACAAACGCTGCGACAGGAACCTTCTCAGCTGGCCCCGCCTCCTTCTACGTCACCAACCATGGAGGTAACTCCGCCCACACAATCAGCGGCCAGAAACTCTAAAAACAAGTCATGAATCAGAAAAATGGACCACTGGAGAGTTTTATCAGTGTTAAACTAAAAGATAAACATAAAAAACTCAATATTTTTATATTTTATTTCATTTCAACTTTAAAATAATTAAATATTAAGGAGACTCCTAAAACATGTAATAGAGGATTCTTTGGTTAGAGGAGATTTAAAAAAGAGACAACCCTTTGACCACAGAGGAAACCACTAATCCAACATGTAATTTGACTCTAAAACACCATCCCATAATGAAACATTGAGGCGGCAGCTTCATAGTGTGGTCGTGTTTTCATCACCAGGGCAGGAATAATTGGTCAGACTTGAATAACACAGGAAAACTCTTGAGGAAATTTTGTTTCAGCTTGCCAGAGTCGCAGACTACGACAGAGGTTTACCTTCAGAATGAGGATGGCTCAGAGCCTGCAGCTAAAGGTAGTCTCTCATTGTGCTGCGACCGCTGGAGGCGACTCAAAATTGTGAGAAAAAAGGCAAATGTTTCATTGCAAACTTTGAGTATTTACAAAAACATGACCATCTAGGCCAGGGGTGTCAAACCCAGTGACGCAAGGGGGCCAAAATTAAAAATTTGGTCCTAGCCAAGGGCCGATCACGATCAATATTTATTAAAAATTACATAAATTAACCTTGGTTTTAGCTGTTTTATGTCAAATTACTCATATAGAAATATCAATGACCTTTTCCCAGTTACAGATTAGACAGAATTTAGAGCAAACAGACTTTAATGAACACAGACAAATAGATCAAATTTCAAAAAGCTCATCGTTAGCTGTCATTTCTTACGCCTCACTCAGCTTTTAAATGAATTTTTTTAACATTAAAACAGATTTTTTTAAAAAGCCATCAACAAAACCTGATCATACAGAAATTAAAACTATATATTGCTGGCTTCTAAGTCACTGTCAAGAGAAATCTTCACTAATTAGGCTCAGTTTTTTAAGCAAAATAAGAATCAGAGACTGGATCTGAACCAGATTAGAGGGCCGGATGAGATGTTACAGAGGGCTGGATCTGGCCCGCGGACCTTGAGTTTGACACGTGTGATCTAGGCAGTGCTCCTATGCTTATCATTTAACGAGTACACTTTTGAACTAAAGATAGACAAGAGTTGGACCAGTTTTCCAATAATTATTATAAATCTCTGGCATGGTTTTCAGACCTGGACATTAGCCTGACATGTTTTCTGTCAGAGGACGACAAAACTGAGACGGGTTCACGACTCTTAACAGAACTCGTGCACGGGTTTTCTGAACATGCTAAAAATTTAAGCAGCAAGGCTGCAAGCCTCTGCGACTCAAGCAGGAAAATTTAAAACCCTTACAACATTTCGAGCCATTTTGGAGACTTTATCACAAGTTCCGTTCACCAATTAGTCGCCAGCAGTCACAGCCCAGTGAGATAACTCCTTAAGGAAACACTTGAGTGGTTTGAAGGGGATAAAAATATTTGAAAGGTCTTAAAAAACCAAAGTGTCAACCTGACAGAATCTGTGATATGGCTTAAAGAAACAGGAGCTGTCTGATTCAAACTCTGCCATGTCCAATATTTATTAGTCATACTCAAAAAGATCTGCAATCTAAAGCTTTTTACTTATTTTTCACAGAACTGCAATATGTTGTTAAACAAATGATGCGATTCCTGCGAATTATAAACCAAGCGCTGTTTTATAGCCAAGGTATTTGTGTTTTTGTACCCTTTTGCTTCCAAGTCAAATTAGCTTTCGAGGATCAACTTCTATCAGTTCTCGTCAAGCCCATCAGGAGGTTACAGGCAGAAGCTGGTGTTAACAAGAGTGCAGCAGAGGACAAGAGGACAGACAGGATCTGACAGAGTGCTGCAGTGTAATCCATCATCATATACACCGGCACATGGCTCACCAATATGCAAAAGGCCATCCTATCTGCTCCAATGGGGCCTTAAAGGAAGACTTCTATATTTAAGGAAGGATGGTTCTACGTTTTCCCCTCCGCAGAATGACACCGGATGATTGATATAAATCGGTGCGGAGCCGGAGTCGTGCTGTTGTTGGTGTAGAAGAAGGAAAACAGGCAGCTATCCTGGCTGCTTTATAAAAAATGCATCAGACAAAACTTGTAAAACACTTGTGTTCTTCGTTTTTCAGTTCTGTAGGAAACAACTACAAGGTCAGAGGCATCGTTGCAGCAATGTCACAAAGACCAGCTCCTTCAGTCAGCACTTTGTTACACTTAAATTTAGTATACATAAACATTATTTAAAAAGAAATGAGAGCTAAATATTGGACTTTGTGCATTGACAAATAGGTCAAGAACATGTTTCCCAAAGTTTTCAAGCTTCTGAAATTTAAATATACTGTCAAAGAAAGACGTGAACATAAAATATAAAACTAATTTTGAATTCAGGGTAAAATTAGATTACATGTTTTTATAGTAATGCACTGAAAGAGAACGTCACTGTGTCGAATGAGTCAGCAAACGGTTCAGGGAAAGTATTTTGTGAGTTTGTAGCTGCTTGAAATGAACATTATGCACAATCTCACTCTTGTGCGTGTCGTGAACGACTCTCAGCTACTACCACATCACACATATCTGTAAAACTGTGGCAGCCATCTTGAATTGTATCAGTTGTAGACGTACATCCGGTGATTAATTTCTGAAAGATCCATTCAAGTTTTTCCAATGGGTCAAAACAAACAGACTGATTCCAAATAGCTGATGGAAAAACTTTAAATAAAAATGAATCTCAGCTACTATCACAACAAAATTTAGGTCAATGTCTGCAAAACTGACTGAGTTAAAGTCATTTTTTCTGTTTTTTAAGGCTGATTATTTGTGGCAGCCATCTTGAGTTGAGCTAACTCCAAAAGTTATGTCGTTGTAGATGTAAATCCAGTTATTTCCTTCATTAAAGTTTCATTAAAGTTTACAGAAACCACCAGCGGGTGATAACAAACTCTCCTTCTTGATTGTTAATTCAAGATAATTGGCTGGAGCACCTGATGTTTGAGCTGCGGTGGAAGCTTCAGATCTTAAAAAATAAAAAATAAAAGAAATCCAGTCATCACATACACCATTATTTATTTAACGGAGTGCAGCGTGCTCATTTTATGGCAAGATGTTAGGAGAAAACTGTAACGGGACGTAGCTTTGTTTGACACAACAGATTGTGTTTTCGTTGAGCTGAACTGATTTGTTACAGTGGAGAAAACAAAACCTCGTGACTAAAACAGTTACTGTTTAATAAGCTTAATCATGCAGAAAAAGTGCTTTAATCCAAGGCTAGTATTTATTACACAACCACTGTTTGCTTGGTACCCTCAAATAAAATCCTGAAGCGATATTTTGTTGTGACATTTTAGGACACTTTGGGAGGACTTTAGGGATATACCCATTTATTTACTGTTTCCATCTTCTGCAAATTGGTGTCTTTATCATTTTCACAGTCAGTTTTAAAGCCAATTTGGCTTTAAAATGCTGGGTAAGAAGCCAACACACAGAGTTACTTCACAAAATATCAAACCATCTTCAAAGCCATTTGCCAGTTTCAGCTTGAAAATCGCAGCTAAAAAAGGTGACGATTTTTATTCCAATTCAGCAGTTTGCTCTAAAAACCTCAAAAGACAGCATAGCTCTATAAAAAAAACAGAAAATCGAATTATAATTTACCCTATTTATATTTAAACTCCGCAGCACTACGTTTGTCTTTTTTATTACAGCGTGTAATCCTAACGGTGTTCAGGTTCAGACGCTGCTACAGAAAGACATCAAATGAAGGAAAGTTACTTCGGGTCAAACATCTTGTACTCCCTGAATAGTAATCGCACCACTCTCTTTCCCTTCAATCACATTTTCTTCGTGCGAGAGATGAAAATTTTTAAATATTAAAATGACATGTTCCCTTTCAACCCCCCCTGCGATGTGTCAATCACATCGGTATGCGGTGGCGTGCAAATATAGCTATGGACTACTAGCTGTCACCCCGCTCTCATCAATCACTTCACACGCTCCCAGTCATTATTTTTAATAAGTCACCTCGCAGTGATGGCCGGTGGAGCTCTGTCTCACCTGTCACGGTTTGCTGTCTCTGCCAGGACTGATGGAGGGCTGAGTAATGGGCCAGGGGTGAGCGACTAGTGGCAGCTCCTGATCACTAACAGGAAAGCAACTTATCTGTCTGGATGACGTGACTTCTCCTCCTCACCGCCGGAGCATGAGGGGCTGCAGCTCCGCTAAGATATGCTTTATGAATCGCTTAGAAAAAGAGGGGGGACCCTTAAGAAGCAGAGTGAAAGATTTCTCACAGTTTGTGGCTTCACCTCACAGCTTCTCTATCTGCAGGTTTACAGTATTGATGTATGTAAGACCTTGCAGTGTCCTGAAAGCCGGATGTGATCGATACCAGCAGCAAGGCTTGATTATCTCCAACAGAGCTTGCAGTTAAGTCAGGAATAAATAGCTCAGGAGAAAATACTGATTAACTCATTAAATGTAACAAGAACGGTTCTGGTTACAGTTACTGGTGTTCTTCTTTGACAAATTTCCAACGCGCAGCTCGTACTCCAGCGGTTTTAGTATTCATTACAGAAGCAGAAAAGCCCGGAGGTTCAGTAACGCATGAGCGACCTCGTCTTGAAAAATGATGTGTTTAAAACTGAATTATGTGGTTTTTATATATCTAATGCCAACACAATGAGAAAATGCCAACAGGAAGTCAATTAGCAGCCTCCCTGGTTAGTCTGAGAAGTGACAAGCTGTCAAATAAAGGAGGGGAGAATGGTCCTGAATCAACATACCTGCGAGGCTTTCCACTGAGACGGACTTACTGTACATTCAAATTCCTTCAACTTCACTTTCTTACTTCTGTTTTGTCATTTAAATGTACTGGAAGTAAACTATTATGACCTTTTTTCACAGCTGCAACATCTTTATTACCGTCACTTACTGTTGGTGCATCCAGCACAAACGCTTCAGACATTTTCATTTAATGCAGAGTTCAGGTAATGTTGTCATTTCGAGTATCTGCATGAGAACGAGCAGGTAAGTAAATCCAACATTTTAGACTGAATGAATAAATGAACAAATAAATAATTGGAATTATAGACTATACAACATTATGGATGTAATGGTTCTGCCTCTAAACATTTTCCTAATGAACTAATGGTTCTATTTTTATTGCATAAGGTGACAATAATTACAGTGCATTGTGAATACAAAACAATGCACAAAAACCATGGAGGAAAAAAGGAGTAATATGTTAATAAAGTAAAAATATGCACACAATTGACAAGATCAATTGGCAAGGCTTTCTTATGTAATTTATTTTCAAATTGTGATGGTAAGTATCTGTAAAATATGGAATGGCAACTTTATTAAAAACTACTGAAATCAGTATTACTGACAGTAACAACAGTAGTTAAAATAGTGATCATAATATTCATATTGATAATGATAATAACCATAGAGAGATATCCCCGAAGAAACCTTGAAGGTTCCTGCACAACCCTGCAATAATCCAAGAAAAGATTAGAATACCCGTACTTTAATACAGAGCTACACAAGAAGTTCAAAAAAGAACAGAGACTAAGGTCGTATTCAGACCTGCAGCATTTGGTCCGCTTTAATTGAAGCAGAGTTCGTTTCCAGCGTTGGTTCTGGACCTTTTGTGCAGGTGTGAATACAGTCATGCGAACTCCGGTGCGGATCAAACAACCGGACCGAGACCCGCTTTTTGAGGTGGTCTCGGTCCGCTTCCAAACAAACTCTGGTGTGAATACAGACCGGACTTGAACCGAACTAACTACGTAAAGCATGCGCCTTTTTGGACTTCACGGGCCACCGTTGCTAAGCATCATGGGACAAATAGCATTATTGCTGCTAATGCTAACACCACCTCACGCCGTTCCAAAATTAGAAGTAAAACGTCATTAAACCGACGTTAAATGAGCTGCTCTTGAATTTCAAAATGGTTCTGTAATTGTACCAACAGAACGAATGTGCACATAACAAATACAGCACGCAGGACTTCCATCTTTATTTCCAACCGCTGCCCTCGTCTTTCTGTCCAATGGGAGCAATGACCGTCACCCACGTGGCTTTGTTTATAAATTATAGTCCGCTTACAAAAAAGCACAATGTGAATGCAAACCGCACCAAACGGAAAAAATAAAGTCCACTTTTGGTCTGGACCAAACAAGTGGACCAAAGGACTTTCCTGGTGTGAATACACCCTAAAAGAAATGTGCAACCAGATGTCCCCCAGTTCCATCATGGTACCCACACACCCAGGTCCACCCCCGCCAGGCCAACGAGAGGCAAACAAAACTGCAGACCAAAAGGCAAACTCCAAACAAAGCCAGATCCTAAAAACCCTGAAACCCTTACTCCCAGTCCTGAAGAGAATACCCTGCAGGTGCACACCCTCCGCACCCTGAGAGAAAACCTGAACCTTCACAGCAACTGGAGACGCACCGGACGAAAAGACAAAAGGCCCTGATCCACACGCACCGAAATTATAAAATTACGCTCCTATCTAAAGTACAATAGATAACAAAGAAAGGTGGGCATGAAGGCAGGATCACATTATGATCGACAAGCTGCTTCCCAGTGTTGTTACCATGGTTACTGCTCAGTAAAAATTAGTAGCAGCTAAATTGCTCAACTCTTACCAGAACCAATGTGCAGAGCGTAAACCCGTACAAAAAGAAACGTTTATTCCTCTAAGAGTGACTCAATGGGGATAAGCTCCTGCAGATTTACATTTTTTGATAATGTCGTTCTTGTCATCAACTTTGGTGCAGATTTTCATGTCTGTCTCAGCAGAAAATAGACCTGCAGTAAAACTCACATCTTTTTTTTTTCCAGGATTGTGAAGGAAACCACGCTCTTATCAAACATGAAAAACATCCTGGGTGAAGACTAAAGGTCATCAGTGTGTACTGCTCTCAGTCGCTGAGCATTTAAACACAACTGGCTGCGTCTCTGCTCGGTCTGATGTGGAACTCTGCTGCTTTAAATTATTCTTTTGTGGCTCCACATCCATGTGTGGAAACAGGACCTGTCGGTTCTTCGTTTGTGAAGGCGGCGGCGCGTAAGATGCCTCGTAGGGAAGAGGCTGAACGTGTTCACGAACTCACGCAGAAACTCAGCTTGGAATCTGTTGTGCTGCTTTTTTTTTTTTGGCAAAACAAGTCTGCAGAGGTCTGTATCTGGACCAAACATAGCCAGAGTTTATAAAAGGTTGTTTGGAAACTGTAATAAGATTTTACAGGCATATAAAACTGTTATTTTTCCCCCCAGATTACAAAGCTTTTGCCTCCTGGCTGCACATGCTCGACTGGTTGCCCCTCATGTAAGTTTTAAGGAGCTTCCTGTTCAATAACCCTTAAAAAAAAAAGGAGGAACTACTGCACAAAACTGAACTTCAACCAACAATTTATTTGCTTATTGACTCTGTTTTGTAAATCCAGGAAAAAGAATAGCAAATCCTTCAAGAAAGAAGAAGAAGAAAAAATACCCCGACTCCAGTTTTATCTCATTCATAATGGAAAATAGATACAGCGAACACATCCACACACACACACAACCTTTACTATGTAAACACAATGTAGTCTCCTTATGAATACAATATCTTATCTCAAACTTTTGAAAAAGACAATCTTTTTTTTTTTAATAAAAACTAAAATAACAACAGGACAAAAGATTAAAAAGAAGTTTCTACCCATTCGTTATCTCCCTTCCTGAGTGACTACTCCACTTAAATGAATGATTTTTAGCTTGTTCCCATGAAAATGAGGAAGAATGACCCTCAGATAATAACACAGAGTAATATACTGACCTGACAGCAGCTTGCAGCCTTGCCGAGGAAACATTTCATATCTGCCGTGCAGCAGAACCGCTGATCCGTGAAATAACACAGACACAAATGAACTAAGCGTTGATGACAGAAATGGCTTCTTATTTTCTTGCTGCAATTTAAAAGATTACATGTGTGTTCAGGGGTAACAAAAGAAAAAAAAGACAAGATAAGATATGGATTTCATAGCATTTGTGCATGCTTTCTAAAAGTCAGGAAAGAACTAAAACGCAGAGAAATCATGGAGTTGTAGCCATTTTCAGCTACTATTACACCAAACTTTCACTCAATATCTGTAAAAGTCACAGAGTTATTGTCATTTTTGTGTCACCTAAGTTGAGTTAGCTTTGGGAGCCATCTTAAATTGGTTTGTGTCCCAAAATCAATTAGCTGTGGATGTACAGCAGGTGATTACTTTCTGAGGGTTTCACTGAAATCCACTCAGTGGGTTATGATATTTTGCTAACAGAAAAACAGGATTGACTCCAAAATGTAATGCCAAGATATTAGGCAAATGTCAACCCCTCCGGAATTTCGCAGGCATTTTTTGTGATTGTTGCGGGCTAAAATGCCTGATTTCGCGCAGCATTTTCCTAAAAGTTGCAATGAAAAGTTGTGTTTTTTTTTTACTAAAATCAATAAAAAACCATAACTTTTAATATATAAACCAAAAATACTTCCTAGGTTTGTAAGATAATTACCAACAAACATTGACATTCTCAAAAGGTGCTTTATTTGAGAACTTTGATAGCTTCTAAACTGACATTCATGACCAGTTCTGGATTGTCCCTGGTCTGCAGCTCTCCTCACATGTTTTGCAGACACAAAGTGTTTGTCGATGCGTTTATGTTCCATGATTACACTGCAGGACGTGCAAAACAGCTGCAGCTGGGGAGGAAACTGGTTAGTTGAAATCTTTGTGGGCAAATGTGAAGCATTAGCGCACATTTTGGCTTCGGTCGCTGCTCCTGCACGCTCCCGGCATTCTGATGTTAACAGGAAGTGACGTCACGTGTCTTCTTTGTGAGTTATTTGGGATTATTTTGTATTCCACGCTACACAAACCCACAAAGAAGAGACTAGACCGCAGAAACGGTGGCGAATCACTTCAGAAACAATAAATGTTGGGTCAAAGTTGCTGGGTTTTGGGCAAAGTTGCAATTTTGCGTTAATAGTTGCGATCGTAACAACGCAAAATCCTGGAGGGTCTGAAATGTGTTGAGCTCAAATTATGTGTTGGAGACAATGCTCAGCTACTACCACACCAAATCTTAGCTCAGTATCTGTAAATTTATCTGAGTTATAGTTAGTTTTGTGTTTTTTATAGTCAGTTTCATTAAATCCATCCGCTGGTTCATGAGATATTTTGCTGAAAGTACAAAAACACAATCGCTCCACCTTTGCCGTCGGCGGCGAGCGACAACAGGAACAGCAACTCTGTTCTTTCCGCTCATTGTTTTTGGCCGCACAAAGTAAAGAAAACGCAGAGAGCGAGACGATCCCCTTTCACACTGAAGATTACGTTAAACACCAGTCATTGTGCGAAACTGTAATTACCACATCAGCTGCAAAGAAATAATAATCAGCTGAGTGCCAAACCCACTTATTTGCGAGTTTATTGAGAAATTGGGCGTTTCCTTACAGCTCCTTGATCACCAGGAGAATTAACAGAAAAAAAAAGATGTCTTGAACAAACAGGGATGCTGACAATCTGTCGTTTTTCTGCCATCAGCTCCAACATGATTAGAATTTACTGAACCCTATTAGGACTGCTCCTTCTATTTGAATTAATATTTCCTTCTCTAGAATAAAAACTGCATGGTATTACTCTGTAAAATCTTAAATCGAATGTTATTAGAATATTAAATTAGCTTCAGCCAATATTCATCGGAGTTCATTCCACATTCGAGTGTGTTCTGCTCTACATGTGGGATAAAACGAGAGGTTTTTAGCGGCACGGCCTGATTTCTAACTACATGCATATGGAAATGAGTTAATCAAATATACAGCAGCCAGAAACATTTTAACTCCATGGAAACAGCAAGCCCATACCTGCTCTGAGCACCCATGACCGGACACTTGATTTCTCAGACTCTCACTCCTGAAGATGAAACACTCCGTTCAGGAAACTTGTCGTGTGTTTCAATCCACAAAAAAGCATTCAGAGAAACAACCTTTTAACAGCAAGGAACCGTAATTCACCTGTCTGAAATCCCTGTGCATCCACGAGTTCTGTTCTCTGACTGAATAACGCTTCATCTGAAAGACTTTACCTACAGATTAATAACAGAATAAGAACTAATCAAGTTGTTTTTATCAGAATCAACCTGCCAACAACCAACTGATCTCTGCATAACGTAGTTTTCAAGGTTTGACCAAAATGGCTACAGTTCCTTCATTTCTCAACATTAGAGTATTTCAGTTTTAATCTCTGGTGGGTGATATGCTACAAAAAAAGACAAGTTTGAGTTTTTTTTTGTCTTACTTGACTTCACATTGTTCTAGCTGGTACATCTCGATATCACAGCACTGATGCATGAGGATCATGTGGTTCTGTGAAGTCTCTGGTGGACCAAACATGTCTCAGATGATTTTTACATGAGCATGATGCTGAGATCTGTGGAACAGGACCAGATCTGAATCCTGTATGTTATGTCTGCAGTGGGGTAGAAGATGAAATGAGCAGCATTACTGTGCAGCTCACAAACTGTCAAAAAACTTGGAGGAAATTTGTCAATATTCATCTGAATTTCAAAAGATTTCCTATTTTTTGGGGTCTCACTGCCATATAGGAGGGAAATTATATATATATTTATGTTTGAATGCTCATTTATGGATGGATGAGTTTGCCATTATCTGAAAAACTAAGAAAACTACAACCCTGGTAAGTTTGGAAATGACCCATCTCATCTTTAGATCCACCAAACTTCTAATCATTCTGTGCCAAGGAAAATAAAAAAAATATAAACTTTTAAAATAGTTTTTGGTCATGTTTTTGGCTTTGAAGTTAACTATAAATCTTCTTCAACTGTGAGTCAGCTACCAAAACTGCAGAGATGTATAAAAGATGGTAACTTTTCGGATCCAACAAAACAGAGTGAATTCTAAAAAATGGGAGCATCCATGAATAACATGATCCTCAGTGTCAGTGTGGAAAACCTTTTATGAAGATTTATTTAATTTATTAACCAGGTTTTCATAAAACCATTCTTTCACTTTTGTAATAACCAAAAAAATAAGAAAAAATTCAGTTTCACAGCGACGCAGAGAAACAGGTCCATGTCTTTGTTTCATCTAGACTGGACTATTGTCCTGGTATTCTAACTGGGTGTCCATAAAGGTCCCTAAAAGTCTTAGAGATGGTTCAAAACGCCACTGCGTTGGTTTTCGCACACACCTTCCATCGTCCACGAGACACTCTGACCAGAACCTCCAAGTTCCTCCCTCCTCCTGCAGCGTTAAAATGGCCAACTTCTCAACTCTCCTGTCCTTGTACAGATTTTTGCTTCTCTTATAGACTGAGACAGTACACGCCATTTGGGATTTGCAAATATGAGGGCGCATAATAACGAGCGAACAAAAGGAACGTGTCCCGACGCCGCCGGGCCCGAGGCACACTTCCTCCCGGCCACCACAGCCACGAAGAGCCGCCCGTGACTCTGTTCGGTCTCTTTAAGCTCAGAGGTTTATAAGTTTTCCTGGAACAGCTGTAAAGACGTCTGTATTTTCTAACAGCCTCCAGCTGCTTCTCAGAGGAGCAGCAGAAGCAAAATGGCTCCGTCAAAGCTCATAACCACGCCCACAACAACTTCTGACCAATCACATGACACTTGGTGCAAACCTCTGTGAGAAACAGTTTGGCCCGGTCCTTGGGTCAGAGACTGAGAGTCGACTTATGGAGGATGGAAAGATCTTTACTTTTAAACCTAACGGTCAAACCTCGTCATAACATCAACAGCCTCTTGCTCCTCATACTTCATACCACGAGCTTCAGCCTCATACCTCATATCACGAGTCTCAGCCTCATACCTCATATCACGAGTCTCAGTCTCATACCTCAAGCCTCGGCCTCATACCTCGAGCCTCAGCCTCATACCTCAAATCACGAGTCTCAGCCTCATACCTCATACCACGAGCCTCATACCTGATATCATGAGTCTCAGCCTCATACCTCGAGCCTCAGCCTCATACCTCATATCATGAGTCTCAGCCTCATACCACGAGCCTCAGCCTCATACCTCATATCACGAGTCTCAGCCTCATACCTCGAGCCTCAGCCTCATACCACGAGCCTCTGCCTCATACCACGAGCCTCAGCCTCATACCTCATATCACGAGTCTCAGCCTTATACCTCGAGCCTCAGCCTCATACCACGAGCCTCTGCCTCATACCTCATACCTCATATCACGAGTCTCAGTCTCATACCTCAAGCCTCAGCCTCATACCACGAGCCTCGGCCTCATACCTCATATCACGAGTCTCAGCCTCATACCTCGAGCCTCAGCCTCATACCTCATATCACAAGTTTCAGCCTCATACCTCGAGCCTCAGTCTCATACCACGAGCCTCTGCCTCATACCTCGAGCCTCAGCCTCATACCTCATATCACGAGCCTCGGCCTCATATCTCATATCACGAGTCTCAGCCTCATACCTCGAGCCTCAGCCTCATACCATGAGCCTCGGCCTCATACCACAAGCCTCAGCCTCATACCTCATATCACGAGTCTCAGTCTCATACCACGAGCCTCAGCCTCATACCTCATATCACGAGTCTCAGCCTCATACCACGAGCCTCTGCCTCATACCTCGAGCCTCAGCCTCATACCTCATATCACGAGTCTCAGCCTCATACCTCGAGCCTCAGCCTCATACCTCAAATCACGAGTCTCAGCCTCATACCTCATACCACGAGCCTCATACCTGATATCATGAGTCTCAGCCTCATACCTCGAGCCTCAGCCTCATACCTCATATCATGAGTCTCAGCCTCATACCACGAGCCTCAGCCTCATACCTCATATCATGAGTCTCAGCCTCATACCCCGAGCCTCAGCCTCATACCACGAGCCTCTGCCTCATACCTCATATCACGAGTCTCAGCCTCATACCACGAGCCTCAGCCTCATACCTCATACCACGAGCCTCGGCCTCATACCTCATACCACGAGCCTCAGCCTCATACCTCATATCACGAGTCTCAGCCTCATACCTCGAGCCTCAGCCTCATACCTCATACCACGAGCCTCAGCCTTTGTGCTCTCAGAATAAAAACCTATTTACCGAGGATCAGTAAGCCCAGATTTGGAGGCAGAGCCTTTAATTATCAGGCTCCAGTCCTGTGGAACCAGCTCGCCGTTTGGGTTCACGAGTCTGCCAAACGTCTCCTTTTTAATTTAGTTTCCACTTGGTTTTATTTATTGTTCCGTTTTTATATCTTATCCAACTACTTTTTAAATATTTTGTAACTTTTGACTTTGTCCACTTTTGCTATATGTTTTTGATTCTAGTTTTTTTTTGCTTCTGTAAATCACTTTGGGTTGTCTTGAGCGTAAAAAGCACTATACAGATAAAGATTTATTTGTGCACTGTCAGGCTCTCCTTAAAGATTATTAGGTGTAGTTCGTGTTTTATACAATCACGTTGAAGGTCACGCCCTGCCGAAGAGCAAAATGGAGAATACACATTCATTTTCCCTTTTAAATTTTCTTTGAATGATGTAGCTCGGAATACAGGGTAAAATGCAGTGAAGAGGTACTGCAGTCTTGTTGTGTTTTAATCAAAGAATGTACAAATATTTCATTATGACCTCAGGAAATTATTGCATTATGATAAAAGGGCATATTGCGCCTATTGAGTAACTGAAGTTGTTTCAAGAGCCGAGCGAGGCCTTCGGTTTTATTTTTGGTATTCCTTGCATGTGTGTGTGTTTTAGCTTTCCTGTGAATGTTTTAGATTAAAATCACAAGGTTTAGGTGTGGAGAATTTCAAGATGAAAGTAGAGCCTCGTAGGTAAGGGTGACATTTGGATAATAAGTCATATCCTGCGTTCGCCGCCACAGAGAGCTGCTTAATATTCATATAACAGCTAAGAAGGATGGCACTCAGTAAGGCCTCTGTCTGTAGGGTTACTGCTCCCTGTAATCCCTGCACTCACATCAGTGGGGTCTATTAAACACAGTGTCCATGGTGAGAGGAGCTGTGCAAAAAGGAGAATATGATTTGCAAAGAAATAATATGGCAGTGAGTCCCCTCTGCTGGATGGATAATAATACAGAATCAGCGAGATGACAAGTGACACGGACAGCTAAAGTGTAATTGGGGAGCCATCTCAGAAAGGAATACAGCTGATCTTGCATTTCTATTATGTTAAAATGGTGCGACGTCTCCCTCCATTATGATCCGTCTCACAGGAGTTCTCACTGTGGCTTCCTGTAGAGTCTCGGTCGGAGCCAAGATAACGTCTGTTGTCTCGTTCAGCTGCATGAAATTGAATAAAGTGATGGGAAATAGATGAAGAGTAACGCTGGGAATCACTGGGAACAGACACGCCAAATATATATAAAAAGACATTTCCTTAGTTTTTCATATTCACAAGGACAGAGAGAGTAGGTGGAGGGACACAGCCGTGTGAAAGCTGATTAAATTACTGCCAGCGGTGGGATGCAGTGTGTGTGTGAGTGTGTGTGTCTGTGTAAAGGATCCAAGACAGTCTACTTGAAGTGAGAGCCTTGTTTTTTAAAGAATCCCATTAAGAGATTCTCAGTCATCCTGTTCAGCATTGTTAGAAGAATATTTGTGTTCAGGAACACTTGTTTGTATGTGCGGCACATGTAGAACCTCAGCGAGCCTCAAACGACTCTTATGAGATTTATTTGCTAACATATGGTTCAGACACAAACCTCCGTTTGACCTTAAACTACCATCAGAATATTCAAGACGTACAGCAAACTTTAAAAGGCAAAGGCAAGTTTTTATTTAATTTCCTTCTTGAATGTGCAAAGGAGAAGAGTGTTTAAGTGAGCAATGCAGGGGAATTTATTAAGGTTTGCATTTAGTCAGTTTAACGTGCTGTTATCCACCGGTGAAACAACATGGCTGCCAAGAACAGACAGTTAAAGGAAGACAGTGTCAGCCATGTTAGATCCAAAGTTTTCTGCCTAATTTTAGTGGAAGATTTGCAAAACTAGAACTTTTCTGAAGACATTTTGCAGCTTCTGCATAAAACTCCAACATCAGCTTTGTAATAACCTAAACCGCCGACATTTTGATTTATAAACAGTATAAGAAATATAAAGGGAACAAAGATAAAGGGAAATGTGGTGCAAGGTAACCAAACACTTGTGTCTGTCGCTCCCTGACAGCAAAACTTACATGAGACAGACAGAAACAGACTGAAAATTAAGCCTCAAAAAACAGCCGCTGTGCAAAAATGATAAATCAGATCTTAAAAATTGATTAACCGTGAACGGCTCAAGACTCCAGAAGTCATAGGACCATTTTAATATCTCTACAGTGTTTAATGTAGGCGACATAACAAGATAAAAAGACCCTTCGCTTCCAGTTTGGAAGAGAAATAAAACTGAAGTCTGTGGAAGATTGGGTGTGCAGATCTGAGAGAAAACCGTAAATCCTGCGACGGTAAGAGACACACGGGGTGAAAGGAGACAAAAATCTCCTATGTTTTCACGCACAATTTGTATCTGCAACAAAATAAAGCTGTGGGAGTAAAAAGAGTTTGTTTGCTAAGGTTCTGAAATTCTTAGACATTTCAAAAACTATTGTGACATCAACTGTCGGTTGGAGATTGAGTGAAAAATCTTGCCGAAAAATGATAAAACTTAAACTGCAATTGTGTAAAATAAACTGTCAAAATGCCAGTTTAGTGATGTGAAGTCCAACTTTCTGTGACCCGTTGAAACTACGGATGTTTCTGCTGTGAAGTTGGTCGCAGGGATGGGTTTTCTCATCTGTTTTGCCAAAATCCCATTGACTGCTACAGTTTTTATATGCAGATTTTTGCAAATTGTGTATATATTGTGTGGCATACAGCTACCAAATGTTAAAGCCCACCATTCCAGATCAAGCCACATGTTTTGATGTATAATCTGCAGGTTTTATTTAAAAGCTGTGGAACAAGATAAAGGAATATTTTCTTTTTAAATTGAGAGAAAATCAAAGTTTTTTAATGCTTATGCAATGGTGCCCTTTATAATCTGAGGGGAATGAAATCAGTAAACACTTTTTGAGGACTCTGAAGTAACATTAATCTTTTAGCTGAGGTATAAAATATCTAATTTGTGCTTTAAAAAATAAGTAGATGAATAATTTTTTTAGCCAAGACTGATTTACATAATTGTTATTTATAGTAAAAATAAATGTGATATTGCTTGGGTTCCTTCTTTCAAGACTAAGTCTAGTCTAACATTTAGTTTAAAATGCTTCAATTAGCAGGTGGTCCATCCAGGCTGAAGTCCACCCTGCCAGAAACATTTTTTTTTAGAGGGACATATCCAGAGAGGCAATTAAGTACAGCAATTTAAAGCACCAACAGCTGCCTCAATCTGTCCATAGCAGTGTGACAAATTGTATTTCAGCTGATTCATTGGGCTCTGCTGCAAAACGTTTTGTTCAGCATCGAATTATTGTTGTAATGTTCATATGAAAGCCTGTGCCTTTACATCGGAACAAGAGACACTGATCTGTCATATATTTAGATCAAGAGATCATCAATATAACCTGAAATTACTGCCACTTGGACAGAAAACAACTCCCTCCAACCAGTTCACGTTTCTGAAGGGGGGGAGAAAAAAAACAGGCAACAGGATAAATCCTCCCCTGGCTTCCACCTTCAGCACAGAAGACACTGATAAATGTCAAGCCTTCAATCATGAGCTGCTGGCCTTTCAACAATTGAAGGTGCCAGACACACTTGTTTCACCTCCAAAACATTGATGAAAAGGAAGAAAAAAAAACAAAAGAATCAGAGAGGAGAAGCACCGTCACCTTCAGCACACTGACCTCACTAAACAAAGCCATCATCACGCAACATTACTCCTCCTAAATTAAGGACAAACAGCTAAATTTGAGTGAAACCTCTCTTATTATCTACCTACTCTCCCTCCCATCCTCCCTCCCACACACACACACAGATATTGATTCAGCTTTTTATTTTTTAACTGCTTGCTGAACTTGACTTAATGGCCGAGCTCACGCTGCTGCAGCAAAAAGTCGCAGGGCTTTGCTCCAAAAGACACGTGAATGCTCCGAGCAGGTCCATCTGTTCACGCACACGTCCATCTGTTGCACAGATTCATCCTCTCCATCTACATTACCGTCGACACCGGACTCCTGCTCCGACAGAGGAACTGGGTCCACCTCGCATTAAAGCGCTAAGTGAAGCAGTGGGCTGATAGAGCCTGAAAACTGAAGCATGTGGGCCGCTGTGCGGTGAGGTAATAACCTTCTCAGCCGAAAAATAAAAATTATACTCCAGCTGTTGAGTTAAGCTAAAGCCTTCAATCTTCAAGTTCTCTGCAAAAACAACAAAACATATGTCCATCTTCTACAACTTATCTGCGGTCGGGTCGTGGAGGCAACAGGTCCAGAATGGAAACCCAGACCTCCCTCTCCTCAGAGACTCTCCAGCTCCTGGAGGATCCCAAGGTGTTCGCAGACCAGAGAGGATAAAACCTTCAAAGAGAGGCGTCCTAATCAGATGCCTGAACGAGGAGGAGCAGCGGCTCTACTCCGAGCGTTATGATGACGGAGCTCCTCACCTCATCTCTAAGGCTGAGCCCCGCCGCCCTACGAAGGCAGCTCATTTCAGCCGCTTGGATTCAGGATCTCGTTCTTTTGGTCATGATCCAAACCTCATGACTTCAGGTGAGGGTTGGAACGTAGATGGACCAGTTGCCTTTCAACTCAACTCTTTCTTCATCACGACCAATCGAAGTGACGCCCTCATTACTGAAGACGAGGCCCCGATCCGTTGATCCGTCTCCCGCTCCATCCTACCATCACTCAGGAACAAGACTCCCAGATACTTGAGTACAATGTGGGCAACAAAATAATGCACCAAACCTAGAATCCAGCTTTGCAAGCCATGCACAAAAAAATAGGTCCTGATTTTAAAAAGCTGGCCTCTCAATACTCGACCATACAGCCTCCTGGCCACAACACCCATGATAAAATAAGACTGTGGCTGAAAATTGGCTTATATTTGCCACAGTCCTCTGCCAGTGTTTCGTTAAAAAAAACAAAACTGGGCCAATAAATCAAGACTCAAGTCTTTCTTTAAAACAAAGCAAAACAAAAACCCAATATTGGACAAAAAGAACAAACTGGTGCATATGAACTTTAGTTTTTATTCTTTATTTCTGTTAACTTCTCACATCAAATCCGTTATAATCTGTTCCTGCATATAAAACTAAAACTTATAGTTAAAACAGTAAGATGATGTAATTCGGTGCGCAAATCTTTTTGAACATTTTCAAAATTCAAACAACTGCAAGCCTCTGCAACTCAAGCGAGGACGGTGAGGAGGCCGGGGAACGTTACAAGAACAAGTTCCTCTCAGAAAAGAGATGATGCAGCAGTTCTTCCATAACAACAATCGGGATTCTTTCAGTCAGTGAGCAAAAATTATTATTTATTTGTTATTTTATAGGTAAAGATTGGGGGTGAAACATGTTGTTTTCTCCTAATCTAATAACCTAAATGCCTGTGGTATGTAACATGTTCATAACATTATTGGAATTAGCTGATAAAAGTTTTCAAAATAAAGGAACAACTAAAAATTTGCTTTATGATGATGAAGTTACACATTTACTGGTTTTTACTAGATTGGTGAAGTAGGACAACAGCTTCAATTTGGCATAAAAATAGTAAATTTTGAATCTTTTGAGTGTAAATTAAAGCCGTTTTTGTTTTCACAGTGACTTTACAGTTGGATGTTTATGTTAAGAGAAAACATTATTTATAATTTTTATATAATTTCTTTTACATATGTGAGTTTTTCTTTAGATTAACTATGATCCTAAACCTGCATCTCATTCAGCAATCCATCGAAACATCCATGATTTGTTTCTTTAAAAAAAAATAAAAAGTTAAAAACTAAAATAATCAACTAATCTGTACAAATCTGAAACTGCTCCTTGTAAGGATCCCTGTAAAAGTAAAGGCTTAAAAAATAAATCTTGAGGTGAACTAATCTCAAGCAAATGCTTGGAATAAAGCCAAACCACAGTGTGGTACCAGCAAAGGATCATAATTTATACGTATGAAAAATGGATCGCGTCAAATATAAATTCCATTACCCGTCTTTGCAGATGCGGCTCATGACTCATTTGTTCTCTTACCATGTGCAGCAAGAACATTTTTAAATGCTACATCATGACTAAATACCATATGGGGACCCCGGGTTTCCATTATTTATAGGCCAGAGATGTTTGACATGTTTTGTAAATTTGCTGGCGCCACATTTGTCATTGTTGTGAGGTAAAACCTCAACATATCTGCCCTCCGCCGAGCCTTTATCACCGTCAGCAGGTGCGCCGCCAGGTTCGCTTGGGGTAGAATTCATTTCACTTCTGCAAAGCTCGAGCACAGCAAGAAAAATGGCTGCTGGCAGCGTTCAACGGGATCCATTTGTACACAAGGGAATAA
This sequence comes from Kryptolebias marmoratus, assembly GCF_001649575.2. Taxonomy (NCBI): domain Eukaryota; kingdom Metazoa; phylum Chordata; class Actinopteri; order Cyprinodontiformes; family Rivulidae; genus Kryptolebias; species Kryptolebias marmoratus. Next base: position 4,002,685 of record NC_051441.1, on the reverse strand, counting down.
TGCAGATAAATAAGTAAAAAAAATAATCATAAAACCGGGTGATATTGACACGTATATTGTTGTTTCATGCATGTGAGAAAAGCAGAGCCTCGGTGTGAAGAATAATCATCTTTACTGGAGAAGAGAATGATTAATGAGCCTCCCACTACTGACACCGACTCTGTAAGGAGCACAAATTTGGTTGCCTGCTCACATTAAGAGTAGAATTTAAGAGGTACAAGCAGCTGTGTGGGATGTATGAATGTTAAGTATTGTGTACTGTGTGCATATATGTGGAAACAAAAGGTCTGGATGGATTGTCATTTGTCTGAGTCGACAACTGAAAAAAGCGGCGTGCGCAACGTGAAAAATGATAAGCTGCATTAAAAACAAGATTCGGGCTCCGACGGTGCCGGCTCTCATTCATAATACAGACACTCCAATAATTTGATAACATCAGCGGATAAATTATTCACTGTCTCGAGTCAATCGGGTATTCAGATTGTTAATTTGCCAAATCTGCAGCAGGTTTTACAGATAAGGGTAACTCATTTATTCTTTGTATTTGTGCGTGAGCGCGTTCTTTTTTTTGGTTCATTTCTCTGAGTCTCATCATTGCTCATTAAAACGGTCCTCATTTAAAGAGCAAACCTCTGTTGTGACAGCACACAGATGCAGCAGCATTCTCGCATTAATCTTCTTAATCTCTACGATGCTAGCTCGTAGCTAACCCCAATTACCTGCCTGTCAGTGAGAGGAAACAAGTGTGTGTTGTCCAATGCGATGTGTTGAAATGATAATAACGACAGTAAAGATGCTGTGGAAAAACCTGAGACGAACTTGAGTTTACTTTTAGTTCCCTTTCGAAAATAAAAATAAAAATTTATGTCTTTTTACCGCTGACGGTTGATGTCTTTTGATTAACTGACCAACGCAAACAGGATGATTGTTTATGACCCGAGCAACACATAAAAGCATTTACTGATCACTGGATGAGGAGGAGTGTGTGAACAGAATACAATATACAACTTCTCTGGGATTTATGGCATATATTTATCGCCCGTTGATGAAAAGCAAAGACGGATGATAATGTTTTTGCTCACCTGTGTGTCTGCTACCAAAATATCTCATGAACTACTGAACGAATTTTAATAAAACTTGTAGAAATTAATCATTGGATCTACATCTGTAAATGATTACCTTTTGAAGCCAACCCAATAGCCTGCTGACCTTAGAAAAAATGAGAAATGACTAAAATTGAGTCAATTTTACAGATATTAGTAGCTGAGAGTCTGAGCATGAAATCTTATGGCTACAACTTCATTTCTCAGGATAAGAGTCTAAAACTTTGACATTAAAGGCGGCGGGCGATATGCATTCCTTCATTATCTGATTTTCATAATCAGACTCTTACATTTGCTGTCCTTTCTTTTACATTATTAAGTGACTCGCACAGTAAATAAGTAGAAAAGTGAAAACAATTAATATTACAGCACTGATTAATAATGCAGATAAAACGTAAACCTCCATGGAAACACCTTGTTCTTTTCCAGCAACACATTAAATCTCTTGGGTTCATTAATAAAGTAAAAGGCAGGTAGAGGCATTTGCCGCCAGCTGTGTCGTCAGCTCCCAGACAATCTCGCACTTAGCTGCAGACGCCCAAAGAGAGCGCGGCGCTTGATGAGGCATTTTATGCATAAGTGGGGTAGTTGGTGCCCCACAGAGCTGAGCAGGATGGGTACTGAAAGCCCTTTTCACCACTGTTTCAGAGACTCTTCTGGTGGTGTAAGGTACTCCAAGCAGAATATTCACCCTATCCTTACGTAAACCCGCAGGAGGTCGAGCCGGAGCGAAATCCTGACATGATAAGTGCTGATGATCCACTTTTCACCCCCTCTGCCGGCAACCCACTGGGCAGTGTCCTTCAATTTGTCCAAGTGTCACCACGGGGAATCGCACTAACAGCCTGCTGACATCTTCTGAGAAAGGTAACAGGAAGCTGGTTTCACCTGAACACGTACTTTACAAACAAGTGTGAACTCGTCCTACACTCTAAACAGACTCTGCTTTGTTCTATTAATGATTATTAAAGTTTGAAAGAGCTGAAATTTACGACAGTGACTTGCAAACGAATTCACCCCTCTTTGTAATCTTCCTGTTTTGTTGTCTTACAACCTGGATTTTAATTGGATTTAAAATTTAATTAAAAACTGAGAAGTGAAGTGTGATTATGTTTTCAATCACTTTGCTTTAAAAGGTCCAAGCAGAACCTTCATGTGCCACATAATTTAACAGTCACCTGTAGGCAATCTAAGTGTGATTTTTTGTGTTTTATGTTTTTATTTAAGGATCCTTATTCTTCCTGGGATCCATACCAGTTTTTAACAACATCGAGAATCAACAGCAGCTCAACACCTTTAACTAGTGTGGGCCACCACCAAACCAGAGACTTCATGAAAACCAAGGAACTCTCCACAAGCTGTGGAGAAGTAAACAGTGTTGGTTTATTAAAAAAATTTCCACGCAGCACCAAGAAATCAGTTATTAGGGAATGGAAAGATGACGCCACCACATTAAAAGTACTAAGAGAGGGTTGTCTATGAAGCTCATAGACCGGATAAGGACGACAATAATCAGAGAAACATCCAGGAGGCCAAAGATGACCCACACAGAGCTGGGCAGAGATGGAAGGATCTGTCCAAAGGTCCACCAGAAGCTGCATGGAAGAGTGGCGTTGCTTAAAGAATAAGAGTTGGACTGTTTGTAATTTCTACTGCAAACATGCAAAAGAAGGTGCTGTAGTCAGATTAGACCACAATCAAACTTCTAGGTGATCACATACTGAGAACACCATCCCTACAGTGAAGCATGGTGGTGGCAGCATCATGCTGTGGGGATGTTTTCCATCAACAGGGACCGGGAAACTGGTCAGAGCTGAAGGAATGATGGATGGAGCAAAACACAGAGACATTCTTGAGATGGACTTGTCAGAGTTTTCCATAGATCTGAGACTGGGACGGAGATTCAGCTTCGAGCAGGACAACGACCCTAAAACTCTGCTGAAGCATCGCTCCACTGGTTTAAGGAGAACCAGCTAAAGGTCCTGAAGTGGTCCGGTCAAAACTCAGAACTGAGTCCAACTGAGAACCTCTGGTTTGACTGCTGGACACAAGCAGCAGTTTGGTCCTGAAGAACGAACAGAAATCCCAGAAGTTAGATGGACCTGAAGACACTCAATGCTGAAACTTAATACATATGTGCTCACTGTTTTTCTGTTTTATATATTTTTAATTATTTTTCACTCAATGCTGAAAAACGAAGGTGGTAGATAATCTTTTTTGCACGTGTCTGTGTCTGGAGAAGGTAAACTAAAGTGAAACTAAGAGCAGCTCAGACTTCAGAGCTGATTTCAGCTGCGCAAAACAACTTAAACTTCAAAAATTTTATAAAAAAATGAACTAATTGTTTTGTTGCAAACCTTTACACAGTAGTCACTTTTACATCAGATGGTTATTTACTCTGAAACTATCCATGTTGGAAAACATTCGGTTCCACGTTCCATATAGAAATCATGAGCATAACATGTGAAAAGTACTCTTGATGGCAGTAAAGATATTAAGGACTCAATGATGTCTTGGACTAAACTCAACACTGAAATGATAAAGAATTAGAAAGCCTCAAGACCTATTAAATTCAGACCATTTGAAAAGATTCTAAGAAGTTCTAGATGCTTAAAAGTAAAAAAATGAAGAAATGGGAGGCAGCTGAAATGTTTGCAGAGCTTTATATGTAACCCATAAAATCTGAAATGTGGTGAAATCTGTTTGAAATCTGCAGATCATTACATCATCTTTAATCTTGAGATGTTCTCTGGAGGACATGTTGCTTCTGCTAAGCTGTTTCTTTTTACCCCTCATCATAAAAGTTAGTAAATAGCTCCCTCCTTGATGGCCTCCGAATGTGTATTTTTGTGGAATTAGACAGAAAAATATAGAGCACTTCTTCAAAACCCTTGTCACCATTTACGACTAATACTACCTAATGCTTCAGTGTAATTAACGGCTTCTGCAGTGAAAGTTGTCAGGAAAGTGTTTCTAAATCCTGTCGCCGAGTCTCAAGACTCGCAGTGAGACCGTTTATTGTCTCCTTAAGAGTGTCTGAGACCAAATGTTAGAGACAGAAGAAGCTGAAGGTTATTTCTGTACCAGCAAGACAATCGCGAGCTTTTGGAATAGATGAAACCTGACGGCGTAGTTCAGAAAGGAGCACCGCACGATGAGCCAGAGAGCAGGTAAAAATTAGGAAATTATAATTAAAACTGGTATAAAAAACACTATTTGGACACGCAGAAAGGAAAACAGTGAAATCTAACATAACCAGAAGCAAAAAAAAGGGATGAGCTGCAATGATTCAGAGTTTAAAATAAACAGCTGCTTTAATACTGGATTGTTTTACTCTTTAGCTGTTATGTAGTGACTCAAATCCGGTGATAATCAGAAGTGTGGAACGAGCGATGTCAAGGACAAAGGCCACTGAGAACATAACTCTAGGTTTTATTGTCCCCTGGCAGACGGATTCAGGACTGAAAGCAGACTGCACAAATTTTTAATCAAGATGATTTAAATTTCCCACCATTTTATCAGGATGAGTTCAGACGCGTTAAACTCTTTACAGGCTTTTCACGTAATGGGAAAACTTTAGCATCCTGAAGCGATAGCTGTTCAGGAAGCAACGTAAGGCCGCCGTGCATATTTCAGATAAAGATAAAAATTAATAAAAGACCATCTTTGTTGGAGCGAGATTCACTCCCTTTAATCAGACAGTTAAGACACAAGGGTGCAACAGAAATAAAAAAAAGTACTTAAGCAGTAACCACTGATTTATAAAACACAAACAACGAGAAATATATAATACTAATTTCTAAAAGAGCAGTTAAAGACAAAAAACAAGCAAAGATCTCTTCCTGCTGAGCAGAGACAAAGGTTTTATTCATGCCCTATTTTCTATCTGACAGTCTTTATTAGTAATCAGTTAACTTGGGCTGCTTTTATGAGTGCTACTTGTTCCTGTAAGCTACAACGGAAATAGTTTTACTGGCTCATAAGTGCGTCTGCTGCAGTTTATTGTGTCCCCACAGGGTCTGAATATCTAAACATCTAAAAAGGGACACACTAATAAAAGCCTCTGCAGTTATCTCGGTCCACGCAGCCTCTTTGTTAATGTCATGTTATGTTCGGTTCGTGTAAGTGAAGCCTTCATAAACCAGAGCGTAAATTGGATTTGTCCGGTGATTTTGTAGCTGTAGGAAAGCCAACATTAGCTCACCTTTAAACTAATGTCAATAATAATGACGCATAAATAATAATGACAAAAACACTATTATCTAGCTCAAAGCAGAAAATCAGCAATGCAGATTCTGAAATATGGAAGTCGTGGTTACATTGCAGGAAAAAAAGCTTTACAACTGAGCAGCTTTTAAAGTTAACATGACAACATTTTAAAGCTAATATACTATCTTTGTTAACTTTTAATATTATTATCTCAGGGTCTTTTGCATCTCTAGTGTTTCTCTGTCAAGATAATGTCATATTTTCCAGGACATTTGTGCCAACTTTTTTTTTTTCTTTGGGGAAAGATACGAGACAAACAGTAAAAATGTACGACCCCAATTCTAGAAAAGTTGGAACGTCGTTTTGAATTTTATGGCAGCAACACATCAGAGGAAAAAGACCTCATCTGGATGGGAGCAGATTTATTTTTTTCTGCTTTAATGGAGCCAATGCATCCCCATACCATCAGAGAGGCAGGCTTTTTGAACTGTGCATTGAAAACAAACCAGATGGGTCTTTTCTGAAATAGTTTATTTTACTTCTGACAGATTCAGCCTCTAAAATGCTCTTTTTATACCCAGCCCTCTTACTGACCTGCTGCCAATTAACCTAATTAGTTTCAAAATGCTCCTCCAGCTGTTCCTTATTCATGCCACTTACTCATGCAGCCTTTTGTTGCCCGTTTCCACTTTCTGAGATTTGTTGATGTCCTGTTGAATTTAAACAGATTTGCAATTTGTTTATAAGTAGTAGTTCTATCGAAAACACTTCAGATTAATGAAGTCAAATCGGTGGGGGAGAGAGTTAGTTTTACATTAAAGGCCTTGCATTTCTTGATGCTTGCACAGCACTGTACAGATCGAGACAGATGCAGGTGGACAGGAGGAATTTGCAATAAATAGAGGGATAAGGACAGTGTCACGGTAAATAATGAGCTCGGGGAGATTCCCATTTTCCCAAACCTCCTTACGTTTAGAGAGGCCGGTCACCAAATGGGCTGCGGGCTAATTGACTTTTAATTAGCGTCTGATCAAACACACACGCAGCCAAGCGGATGCACACACACCAGCGCTGCCAAGTCAACGCCGAGCCGAGCACAAAATGTCCTTCAGCATCAAATGCGACCCTTCACTGCAATCACCTGCGTCATACATGAGAAGAGATTTTTTTTTAAAAAAAGAAGCCCAACCTACATTTGCAACACAATCAGGTCTTTAAATCTTTGAGGAAAGTAAAATACCTTGTAACATTGTTCCAACAGCTACACATTGTTTTCAAGGAGCACTGGGAACACTCATTTATTCAGCTTGTAAATCAATGATGAGTTTCACTTCTAGAGAGTGAAAAGAATTAAACAGCTGGAATCACACTAACAGAAGTGCAAAATGAGCCATCCATACTGCTATTCAGAATATCTTTAAAAAATTTAAACAAATTATTACAGAGATAAGATTGTAGGAATTGGGTTTAAGGGGTGATTTTGCTTGGCTATACCAACGTTTTTGAGGATAGCATAAAAACCTTGACCAAGACTGTGCTGCATGTCAAAGAAAAACAAACTATTTAACCACAAACAGGTATAACCAGATAAATCAGGACCAATATTTCTTCTGAGACTTCACAGATTTAAACATACAGAGGGGCTTTGGCCATTTTTAAACACATTATCCAATGCAGTGTCAATTTAACACCTTTGTTTTTCAAAGATGTTAAAGGTACCAATAAGTAAAAACAGAAACAGTTCAGATATCTGGGAGTCTTGTTCATCGGATTGACGGATCAGTAATGAAGGCGTTGCTTTGGTCCTTCATGGTGAGGAAAGAGTTGAGTCAAAAGGCAAAGGTCTCGATTTACTGGCCTATCTACGTTCCAACCCTCACTTATCACCATGAGTTGTTGATCATGACTGAATAAAGAAACTCTTTCCTCTGTAGGGCGGCCGGGCTCAGCCTTAGAGATGAGCTGAGGAGCTTGGAGAACTGGTCAGGCTCTTGATTAGGATGTCTCCTGGACACGTTCCTTTGGTTTTTTTGGACACATCCCAATAGGAGGAGGCCCTTGGCTCCCCAAGGAGGAGTTGGAAAGTGGGAGTGGGAGGTCTGGGTTTCCCTCCTGGACTTGTTGCCTCCATGACCTTACCACGAATAAGCGATGGAAAATGGATGGATATATGGACTGTGGATTATTACTGCCTGAGTTTTGTGTTCTACCCCTGAACTGGACTAAAACAACCAGTTCTTTAACTATGAGCTTTGCTGCTGCTGTGAAGACAGACAAGCCTCCGAGTCGAACACTGATTGCAAACTTGACTTCTGTTAGATGTGAATCACCGAACACTGAGCAACTCAGAAAATCAGCATGATCAGTTTATAAAGCCAGTTTGTGTACTTGACAAAATCGCTGCTGAAGGTGCTGCTATAATGAATCCAACACCTCTTTTATTTTTCTTATTTTTTTGTATAAAATATGACTGCATGTGTGGTGCCTGATGCTTCTGCATCTTTTATATTAATATGAAGAGTCAAAAATCAATTAAAGGCCCAGAAATCCTTAAAAGAATTCATATCTCCCACTGAATAATGCCAGAGTTTTAAACTATATGAATCTTAGGATGGGAGGGGAGGGACTACTGCTACACCAAATTTAGCTTAAGCGCTGTAAGACTGATTGAGAGCCATTTTTGTGTTGGCGAATGACTGTGGTGGCCATCTGGATCTGGGTTGACCCCTAATGTTAATGAGTTAAAGACACACAGGCAGCGAGTACTTTGAGAGTTTCATTAGGATCCGTCCAGTGGTTCATGAGACATTTTGCTAACAGACAGGCAGGATTGTAAACTGGCTGAGATATAGACATTTTTGCGTTTCCTATGGTCAGTTGGCTGTGGCAACCATCTTGATGTGGGTTGACTCCAACATTGAACTAGCTGTAGACGTACATCCAGTTACTGTTTTCTGAAAGCTTCACTGGTGCTTCATGATATATTTTGCAACGGTACAGACAGAGACACGATCAAAAGTATAAATGCATTTAATGTTCTTTTCACTCTCATCAGTGTCTACAGTCAGCCTCGTCCTCCCTACTGTTTTCAGCCTGAATCGATGAGAGGTTTGCTAAACCTGTCTGAGTTTTAATGTATTGAGCTTCTGTCAGCAGGAGAGCCTCACCTCCAGCCTGAGCTGAAAGTCCTGGTGTCAGAGAGTGTGCAGGTGAATCCTCTGATCTGATATGGCCTGAGTGTAATCTCCTTTGAGGTCCATGTCGAAGGCCCGGTGGTCTCACATTGTGAGCGCTGCACCCTGGGCAGCAGTGTCACTGACATTTAGCTCTGACGTCACGGAACGCCGTCCGTGTGGAAACCGACGATCCGTGACTCACAACACCCCCCAATCTGCTGAGCTGCAGCAGAAATCCTGCAATCTCCTGTCTGATTGGGCTCACTGTGCAGCAGGCACTTCCAGCTCAGAACAGAGGGGAAACACAGCAGCAACATTAAAATCACTTTGATCATTAATAAATGATGCTCCCTGTGCACAGAGCGCAGCTTCACAGAGCTGCGATGAACATAAACAGCCTGTTTGAGTGGGTTTCATTGTGAAAAACACCTCCGCTGTAGGGTGGATCCGACTCCAATATCACAAAAGGTCAAGATCAAACATGTGACTTTTCACTGCAATAAAGGTCGTTCATGCATCAAAATACAGTTTCTGCTTCTAGTCAAAAGCAGGATCATTTATTTTGGGAGTTTAAAGCTCCACAGGTCCAGTTATTATCTACAAAAATAGTGCTGTCTGTCAGCTGAAGCGTGGAAAACTGATGGTCGGATTTTAGAACAAAGACAAGCAGCTAAATTAAATTAAAGCTCATCTGGTTCTTTAATCAAGAAGTCAAACGCAGTCTTACGTCTACAAATTAGGAACTAACATCATCTAAAACGCAGACAGATTATTGAGAGAAAAAAAATCTAATCAGTTAATAGTTGGGTAAGAAAATAATCATTACAGAATTATTGGTGATGAATCCACTGTGGTTTTGTCTTAAGGGGAAAGAGGACGATAATCAGTGAGGATGCATTTATTTTTAGAGTAAACACGTAAAGGAGGTGATGACTAATAATGCAACAGGATAAAGAACCTGCAAATAACATAACAGAGTTAAAAAATGTCTGTTTCTGCATGTTAGTCTACATATCAGCTAATTATTGAAGATCTATAACACAAACAGTCCAAATAGGATTAATTTTGTTTAGCACCACGAAATTTAAGGATTGAAGCACTCTTATTACTACCCTCAGAAAACTTTTCCTTCTGCATTTTCTTGCAAATCAAATTATGCACAGAAAACCTGTGGCTCGACTGGGAAGTGTGCTAAGACTTTTGGTATGACGTGTACAAAACCTGCAAAAAACCAGCGAGAAAATAGTGAATGGAGGTTGGCGGGATTTTGGGAAAACAGATGAGAAAAGCTCTGTAGCTCAGTCAGACTTCACAGCAGAAACATCATTCAAAGTTTAAACCGATCCTAAAACGTTGGATTTTATATGTTCAAACTGGCATTTTGATGTATTTTAGTGTTTTTACATAATCACAGTTAAAGTTTTATGACTTTTACACATTTTTTTCTATAACAACTGACAGCTGATGATGTCACAGTTAACTTTTAAAAGGTCCGAAAATGACAAAATCTTTGTAAACAGACTCTTTACACTCCAGCACCTCCTTTTACATGAAAAAGTGGAGATTTTAGTCTGCTTCCACCCAGTGTGCGTCTCAACGCTGCAGGACTTGTAGTTTTCTCTAAAATCCCACAACCGAGCTTCCACAGACTCAGCTGCAGCTTCAAATATCCTGTTCAAAACTGGAACTGAAAGGTGTTTTGAATTCGCCGTATTTATGACTTAAAGCACCAGAAACATAAAGATTCACATGTGTGACCATCGGAGCGCCTTCTGCCGCTCACGGCTCAAGGATTTTTAACATTTTTTTGCCCAGCGACCGCTCGAGGCTTAATTTACGTTCTGTTTCTGTCTGCCTCTCGTTAACCTGGCAGTCAGGGAGTGACAGACACAGGTGTGTGGTTACCACGGTGACCACAATGAGCCACTGGCAGCAGCTTTAACCTTTCTGATCTCGGTTCTCTTTACGCTTCCTGTACAGTTAATGCATTAAAAAGTGGTAATTTTCTTTTATCTTAGATTATTACAGCAGCAGAATCGGCACCTTCAGAGATTTCTGCATTATTTTCAGTTTAAGGCTACTTTTCCACCCGTCATTATACTCTTTCTGTATTTCACAATCGTAATATTTTGACTGATAGCAAAACAGCTGTAGATACAGAAACAAGCACAGAATGGGTGAATGTGGTAATCGTTCTTTTATTGGAAACGTTTGTCGTGATTAAGCCTTGATTATAATTAAATCTAGTTATCTTTTTGTTTTGCACCAGCAGTTATCTGAAACAAGACGATAGTGAGTTGTTTTACAAGTCAAAATCTTTTTTTTTTTGTAAGTGATGAATATTTAAACACTCAAAATGGCAAAGAAATTACTGAATTATTAAAAGTGTCTGTGTTTGAACCTTTTTTAAAAATTGTGTTTGACCAAAAATAAACTACCAAACGTCCTAAAACTGAGTGATGAACATCTGCAGCATCAGTAATAAGACAGTTTGTCTAATTTATAGCAAGTTTTAGGAATAAGGCAGCCTTCCACTTCAAGCCAACGCTCCGTTTCTCAGAAAGCACCTTGAAATATTTAAAAACTTGTTAAATTATCCAAAAGATTTATGTGTTTTTGAATTCCACCAACTTGCAGTTCTATAACATTTATAAGCAGCGACCTCAAACTACCCCCAACATTTGATTAGTGGATTTGAATAAATCAGCTAAAAAAAAAGGAAAATCTGAAAAATGGAACGACTCCTGGACTCGAAACTACAAGTGTTTTGCAAAAAAAGCACTAAAACATAAAATACAATCTATAATCCATAGTATCATCGATGAACAGAGATTAGATTAATAATTTTCAGCAAAACCGACTTCATGCAGCTACCAGAGATTCCACTTCTGTCGAGTAAATGTTACTTTATATGGATGATATCTATTATTATATTATCTTTATTTAAAATAAGCTAAATAACTACACAGTGTCAGTTTTCTAACAGTGGTAAAAGTTGTGAAACGTGTCAGCTGTAACCTTGAGTGACTGCAGCAGCACCGCAGAATAACACAGGCCTTCGTTTAATCTCTATATTTATGTACAAAAATGATGTTTTGGTATCAATCCATCTGATATTTCACAAGGTGAGAAGGGGATTAAGATGGAGGACAAGATGAACTCAGAAGGAAGAGGCGAGACAGAAATCAAACGAGCCTTTTCTCCTTGAGGATTGTCGAAGTTTTCAAAGTAAAAAAATAAAAATAAATAAAAGATCCTTCAGAATGTTGTCAAACTGTGTCACTTAACCTGAGCGGAGCCGTTTCTGTCTGGGAAAGGTTTATAATTCAGAATGAAAAACAGGTAAGAGAGGGAAAGCTGATAAACTGTGGTGTGGAGGAAAATGTCCTGCAGCCTTCAGAGCGAATCGCCTCCCGTTCAGAGACGTTATTACCTCCTCGCCGTTTGTCACACACAACATCTAAACCTCTCACAAAACACCCAACAGAGCATAAAAATATAAAAGGAGTACTCTGGAGACGCACGGCTGTTTAAATTAAACACAAAAAGTCAACATCCCTTCAAAATAAAGGCCCAGCATTCCTTGAAATAATGCATATCGCCCGCCGTTTTATGTTAAGAAACGACGAAGCTGCAGCCGTTTGGATCAAACCTTAAAAGTAACAATCTCCTGCTCCGATTAGCAGCTACAACCACCCCAAAGCTAAGGTCAATATCTGTACATTTCACTGAGTTGGAGCCATTTATGTGCTTTCTAAGTTCAGCTGGCTGTGGCAGCCATCTTTAATTGGATAACTAACTTTAGATGTCCATCCGGTGATTATTTCCTGAAAGTTTCACTCAAATCTGTCTGTAGGATCATGAGATACTTTGCAAACAGACCGACATGTGAAAACATAATTATTCTGCCTGTGTTTTGACCAAATGATAATAAAGTTTTCTTTCTTTTTTTAAAGGCAGTTTTGACAAAACTAGGTGCTGTGATGTCAGAATGATCTCAGAAAGTCTGTTTTAAATGATAAAAACGCGAGCTTACAGAGCACGCCGCACCAAGTCTTCCATCTTTTCACTGCTCTGTTACTTCTTTTAAATTAATTTTTATACGAGCAACAAAAGGACGGCAAAGAAGCAATAAGTCTGTGAGCCATGCATCCATGTGTGCACGGGCGTAATTTCGTCTAAGCAGATGGATGGTGAGAGGTAAAACTAATGAATTCTGTGGTCTCGGTTTGTCCTGCAGCATCACATCTGCTCAGGTTGCCCCTGAGCTTATCGCATTCCTGCTTCTGTTTTACAGTGTTACTGAGGCTTTTATTTACGTCCGCTTCTTGCTGCAGCCGCCACAATAAATACAGAATCCCAAGAAGACTCCAAATTGCATTGCAGATTTATAAAAGTGAACCGTTATATCACCGTGTAACCGTTTCACAGCACTTCTGCTTTCAGGCGGTTTCGTAAAAGAAAATTGTAGGAAAATTAGGTTTGATTTTTTTTTCCCCTTAATCCGTCGGTTACTTTTCTTCATCTGGTGCACAATCGTCCTCATTTACTTCTGCTGCACAATGAAATGAAAGGAGTCCCCCCCCCCTCCTAAGATGTTTCAGCTCATTGTGTACCTACAATCAGCCTGCCTAATGACAAAGCTAAATTGTCACAAATTGCTCTTCAAATTGTGGGTGACAGCAGACTGTTGGGAGGAGATGATTGGCTGAAGTTTTGTATTTTCTAATCTGAGGATTAAAAAAAAAAGAACAGTTAATGCCAATAATACAAACTAATAAAACTCCAAACACGTAGAGAAAATTGCATTTGAGTTTGTTGTAATTAACATTAACTAAAAGTTGTTTTTTTTTCATTTATTTGCCACAAAAATAATTTTTTATTTGAGAGATGAATGATTGAGCTCAGACTGACATCTCTTCAGTGTTTACAGTAAATATGGAGGGGAAAAAAACCAAACAAGCACCAACAAATCAGCTGTAATGATGCCTCCGCAGACAAAAATCTAATTAAAACAGTAAATTCCATCTTCGGAGTGATTTGCACCACCTAATGTTGTTTCGCCTGCGTGTATTACGCCCCGTAACTTCAGCTGACAGCCTGAACTGCAGCTCTGTGTACACAGTCGGGAGGAAGTCGTCCCCGTTGTTCCAACAAAACTGTTAGTTTGATGCCCCTCGCTGCCTGGGGCGGCTGTCAGGACTGTCATCCTGCCCCCCCACTGTCCCCTTCAGTACCTACCCAACATCTCCTCTTCTCATGACTTTGTTTTGAAGGGTTTAAATACGAACGTTTGTTTGGTTTTAGATTTGACATTTTGGGAAGGCAAAACAGTTCGGAAGCAGAGACAACAGATGATGAAAAGCTGTGGAAGCTGAGAGGAGCTTAGGATAAGAGTTTACTCAGCAAGCATGAGGGCAAAGCTTTATGGAAATGAACAAATCTGTATATCACTCAGGCGTTTATGTAGAAAAAGGGGAGCTGGAAGACGAGAGAGCTCAGAAAATGCAAGTACAGTACTTCTGTTGCCGAGGAGTGTGCATGGAGACGAAAAACAAAACACTGAGAAACTGAACTCAATCAGAAAGTTTACAGTTATTAATTATGTGCAAAATGAAATCTATCAATCAGGAGGGCTTTGTTTGCATCAGCCCTGCAAAGCTACACATTCAAAATAAAATCTAAAAGAAACGTGTCGGTGTTTGAACAGATTGTCCCGAGGTAAAGGATGGTCATGAAGATTTGCTGCCCTGTTGCCACTTTTAGTGCAAACCACAAATAAATATTTATGGAAGCGGTGGCGAGCTTTTGTCTCGGAGATCCCCCTCTTCCCGTTTTCGTCCCGCATTGTTTATTTTGTATATTTCACGCCAACGGAAGCAAACAAAAGGTTGAATTAGACTGCAGATGACAGAAAGTGAGCACTGAATTAAACAAAAGCCAGAGAAATAATGCAGGTTATTAATCCGTGGAGAGGTAGAAAGCAGACTAGCGGGGTACAAACAGGGATCTATTCCAGCATGAATGGTTATTAGGGTTTTCAGTCCAGCCCTCACTAAGTAGGCAATTGATTTTTTTAAAGCACCAAGTCAAGGCTCACCTTCTCATTTACCACCAAGAACCTTTTTACCCTCCGCTGGCTGAACTCGGCCCCAACATTAAGGCTGTTAGCTGTTCTGAACACTTAAGGAGGACAAACATAAAGTTATACTTTAGTTATGGAGACGCTTCTCTGACACGTAGCTTTCCAAAACCCCCACCAGCTGACATTTCTGGGTGACAGCTGATCAAAATGAAGAAACACACGACAGGGGAAGCAGAGAACTAAAACGTACCTGGGAGATTTTTGTGTCTGACAGCCTTTCTGCATACGGTTTTGTTAGAATAAGACGCTGCGCGAGGCGTTCTTTGTCTCGTTTTGACACCGCTGTTGCAGCAGGTTCAGACGCTTGATTAGAGTCATGAATGTTCGCTTCAATCCAAACCGTGGATCAAATACAGAGGACGCAATTCTGTTCCTAAAATAAAGTAAGATCATGCACATTTGTGTCTGCGAGGCAGTATGTTTTTTTTTCCTGCATAACACACAACCTTTAGCAATGTTACAGAAACAACAACGGCTTCTTGTTGCTCATCTGACCTTTTGTAGAAGCAGCTAAGCAAGTTAGCCCACATGTTCTTTCCAACCACATTTCCCACCTCCTCCTGGGTCACAGGGGAATTTTATAATCTCAACAACATTCTGGTTCTGTCCGGAGCTCTTCCATGCCAAATAAACCTCAGCAGGCTTATTTCTAACTGTGTGAGAAATCTGAAACTCGACCCTCAGATGCTTTCAGAGCACTGAGCTCCACACGATGCTCATGGACCTAAAGTTGACCTTTCACCTCAGCTCTGCTGCACGAATCCACCTGACGATCTCATAATCTGTTTCACAGATTGAAGCAAAGTGGAACAGAAGTATACAAATAAAACTTCACATATTTACTTCAAACACAAGAAACAGCTAAAAGCTTTTAAGCTCAGCATTTTAAAGAAACAATAAAATTAAATATAAATGCTGTTGAATCCATGTGAGCACGACTGAACTTCGATAATTTAATACCACACTGGGAGATTCCCGACAATTTACAGTAAAATGAAAAACCTCGAGTCATCACTCATTCATGCTCGCCGTGGAAAGCAGAAACTATTAGAGTCAACACCGTCTGTTAGCAAAATATCTCATGAACCACAAGATGGAGTTTAATCAAACTCTCAGAAAAAAATCTACAACGGATCAATGTTTGATTCAAGATGGCTGCCACAGTCAACTGACCTCACAGAATTAAAATAAAGGGCTGTAACTCAGACAATTTTACAGATATTGAGTTAAACATTGGTGTGGTAGTAGCTGAGAGTCACTCACAACAGATCAGGTGAGATCGACATATTACGTAAAAATTATCTTAATTTAAAACTCTGGCATTAATGAAGACGGGGCGATATGCATTATTATTATTTTGAATGTTTTTTTTAACCCTTTCGTGCAAGAATTATATTACCTTCAGCCAGTGTTTTTATATTATAGGGCATAATAAAAATGGCGAGGAAAAAAATGTAAGAATTTTATTTTTATTTTATTATACTGCAGCGGATGGTCAGTATACTGAATGATGCACTAGTGTGCAGTTTAGTGGTCTATGCACAGTTATAACATGAAAACCCATACATATACAAGAAATGGCTTTCAAATAGCTGTCCACTGCAGTGACCACTCTGCATGAAAGGGTTAAATTAGGCACAGCACAGAAAACAATGGTCCAAATTAAAAATTCAATATAAATATGGACAGGAGGAGAAACGAGAGTAGAGTATTGCTCAGTTACAGCTGTGTGGGCTGGTGAATATTAGTGTTTTTGTTTCGCCCGGGAGCTAGAAATCTAAAATCAGTTATCAGTTTTATTGCTGTTGTTCCAAACCTGAGGAGCTCTAATTGAAAGGAAGATTGTCTGAATGATGTTTTGTACCTCGCCGGTTTGTTTTCAAGGACCCAGACTTTCTTGTAATCTTTTAAAGTGGTCTCAAACAGTTTTTTTTAATAATATATGACTTTCAGAAATTGTTCATGTGCTAGAGATATATTTTTTTTTCTTCCTCTTTTGTCCTCCGTTTGTCCCCTTTCCCCAATTTTCTTTTTTTAAACACACAGCTCAATCTGCTGCCGTGTTCAGGTTAAAGAACTGCACAGAAAATGAATGAAAAGCAGCCAAAAGGTGAAAGAATAGCTTTAGAAAGCCCCGAGAACGATTGGCCAAGATGGTTTTATAAGATTAAAAGACACTCTCTGTGCTTGGAAGCACAACATGAAAGGAATTAGGGTTGGTTTAAGAGTTTTGCACATTATTGCGCTCTACATCTGACCAGACGTAGTGCTGTGAAGCAAACTTCTGTTGACTAATTCTTGAGAAATAATTACATTTTAATTAGTTTTATTCAGTTGTGGAAAAAGATGAGGATGAAATTGTTTTTCTCCCCCTGTCAGCATCAAAATAGATTTTTTTTTTAATCACAGTCCAACGCGTTTTGAAACACATTGTCTTTCAAACTACAGCGAACAAGTCTCTCTCTACGCTCCTCTGTTCCTGCATATGAAAGTACAGCTGCATTCAGAC
Organism: Kryptolebias marmoratus; assembly: GCF_001649575.2. Taxonomy (NCBI): domain Eukaryota; kingdom Metazoa; phylum Chordata; class Actinopteri; order Cyprinodontiformes; family Rivulidae; genus Kryptolebias; species Kryptolebias marmoratus. The sequence continues at coordinate 3,985,543 of NC_051441.1, read as the reverse complement.
AGTCAAACCTTTTTTAGCACGTATTCTCCGGCAGCCTTTCATCTTCCCTTTATCTGTCCAATTTAATTAGAAGCCTGTAGTTTCTGCCCTGCCTCTTTCATCATCTGCCCTACACCGATCAATTCTTCATGGCACACATCCTCCCGGCTCCTGCTGACGCCGTGAGACGCCGTGAGACGTTTCTGAGGACCGCGAGGTCGCGCACGAAAACACCAGGAGGCCTTGGAAAAAGCCAAACAATCGATCAGTAAATTCAGATTGTGTGCATGTTTGTAAGCTTGTAAATAATGTTATTTAAGGATTTCTTTCTCTCACTAATACCCACTTATGCTCAGGTGCTGCTTTGATGTAAAAAACACAGGAAAGAGGGGGGGTTCATTGAGGTTTAATGTGTTGCCTTTGGGAAATTTGCTTCAACGACGAATGGTTTCTAAATAACAGTTGATTTCTGAAGAGGGAGAAATTATCAGGCTCAACGGAGGATGGATGGGTTTAGAAAGAGGCTGAACGAGGCGGGAAGCAGAGATGCATATCTATATTGTTTTAGATCATCATCTTATGTTGAGAAATTATAGATTTGTAGCTGTTTTGGTCAAACCTTAAAATAACACATTAATGCTCACAGTATGTGTTGGGGAATGACTCGGCTACTACTACAGCAAATTTTAGCCAAATATCTGTAAAATTGACTGAGTTGTAGCTATTTTTGTGTTTGCTAAGATCGCTTAGATGTGGCCGCCTTCCTGAATGGAGTTGACTCCAATCAGCTGTAGATGCACCTCCAATGATTACTTTTTAAATGTTTCATTAAAGTCTGTCCAGTGGTTCATGAGACAACAGACAGACAGACAGAGACAGGCAACAAGCTAATCACTTTGCCCTCTGCAGATAATAACGGTTGCTTTCTGTCGAGGAAAAATCCCGCTCTATAAAAGGAGGGATATGATCAGAGAGAGGGTGAACGAGGCGATCAGGGAGATGGGAAGCAGGAAAAAGTTATGCTTCAACAAGAAACAGAGCGTAGAGGGAATTAATTGAAAACACAAAATGCTAATCATTAATGCACAATGTGGAAAATGTGAAGGTGGTCTAAGTGGCCGTCCTACTCCAAGCCAATTAAATCCATTTGCTTGTGTGAGGATCTGGGTTTAGGTTCCGCCCTCTGGGCGGCGCCACTAATTATTGTTCCACAGGTGTTCCTCATACCACTGATGAGACCAGCCAGGATTTAAGCAGCAGGCGGTGATCAGACCTTCGCTGGAGCATCGAACCTACTGTGTTAGATTCTCCGCCTCAGCGTCTAACCTGAACTCTACCTCCTAGTGTTAACCACGTTCTTTGTTGTTGCCTGTGTCCTAGGTTTTTCTTGCCACGCCACGATTACGGATACTAAGGAT